>NW_027195798.1:52500-60000 GCF_038502225.1 Cherax quadricarinatus
TAGTGTATTAACCATGATAACAACACTGGTGTATTAACAATGATAACAACACTGGTGTATTAACCATGATGACAACACTGGTGCATTAACTATGATAATGACGCTAGTGTATTAACAATGATAACACTGGAGCATTAACCATTATAACAACACTGGAGTATTAACCATGATAACAACAGTGGTGTATTAACCATGATAACAACACTGGTGTATTAACCATGATAAAACTGGTGTATTAACAATGATAACAAAACTGGTGTATTAACAATGATAAAAACACTGGTGTATTAACCATAACAACACTGGTGTATTAACAATGATAACACTGGTGTATTAACAATGATAACAACACTGGTGTATTAACAATGATAACAACACTGGAGTATTAACCATGATAACAACACTGGTGTATTAACCATGATAACAACACTGGTGTATTAACAATGATAACAACACTGGAGTATTAACCATGATAACAACACTGGTGCATTAACCATGATAACAACACTGGTGTATTAACAATGATAACACTGGTGTATTAACAATGATAACAACACTGGTGTATTAACCATGATAACAACACTGGTGTATTAACAATGATAACAACACTGGAGTATTAACCATGATAACAACACTGGTGTATTAACCATGATAACAACACTGGTGTATTAACAATGATAACAACACTGGTGTATTAACCATGATAACAACACTGGTGTATTAACAATGATAACAACACTGGTGTATTAACAATGATAACAACACTAGTGTATTAACCATGATAACAACACTGGTGTATTAACAATGATAACAACACTGGTGTATTAACCATGATAACAACACTGGTGTATTAACCATGATAACAACACTGGTGTATTACCATGATAACAACACTGGTGTATTAACAATGATAACAACACTGGTGTATTAAAAATGATAACAACACTGGTGTATTAACCATGATAACAACACTGGTGTATTAACAATGATAACACTGGTGTATTAACCATGATAACAACACTGGTGTATTAACAATGATAACACTGGTGTATTAACCATGACAGCAACACTGGTGTATTAACCATAACAACACTGGTGTATTAACAATGATAACACTGGTGTATTAACAATGATAACAACACTGGTGTATTAACCATGATAACAACACTGGTGTATTAACAATGATAACAACACTGGTGTATTAACCATGATAACAACACTGGTGTATTAACCATGATAACAACACTGGTGTATTAACAATGATAACACTGGTGTATTAACCATGATAACAACACTGGTGTATTAACAATGATAACAACACTGGTGTATTAACCATGATAACAACACTGGTGTATTAACCATGATAACAACACTGGTGTATTAAACATGATAACAACACTGGTGTATTAACAATGATAACACTGGTGTATTAACAATGATAACAACACTGGTGTATTAACCATGATAACAACACTGGTGTATTAACAATGATAACAACACTGGTGTATTAACCATGATAACAACACTGGTGTATTAACCATGATAACAACTCTGGTGTATTAACAATGATAACACTGGTGTATTAACCATGATAACAACACTGGTGTATTAACCATGATAACAACACTGGTGTATTAACCATGATAACAACAGTGGTATATTAACCATGATAACAACACTGGTGTATTAACAATGATAACAACACTTGTGTATTAACAATGATAACAACACTGGTGTATTAACCATGATAACAACACTGGTGTATTAACCATGATAACAACAGTGGTATATTAACCATGATAACAACACTGGAGTATTAGCAATGATAACAACACTGGTGTATTAACCATGATACCAACACTGGTGTATTAACAATGATAACAACACTGGTGTATTAACAATGATAACAACACTAGTGTATTAACCATGATAACAACACTGGTGTATTAACAATGATAACAACACTGGTGTATTAACCATGATAACAACACTGGTGTATTAACCATGATAACAACACTGGTGTATTACCATGATAACAACACTGGTGTATTAACAATGATAACAACACTGGTGTATTAACCATGATAACAACACTGGTGTATTAACCATGATAACAACACTGGTGTATTAACAATGATAACACTGGTGTATTAACCATGATAACAACACTGGTGTATTAACAATGATAACACTGGTGTATTAACCATGATAGCAACACTGGTGTATTAACCATAACAACACTGGTGTATTAACAATGATAACACTGGTGTATTAACAATGATAACAACACTGGTGTATTAACCATGATAACAACACTGGTGTATTAACAATGATAACAACACTGGTGTATTAACCATGATAACAACACTGGTGTATTAACCATGATAACAACACTGGTGTATTAACAATGATAACACTGGTGTATTAACCATGATAACAACATTGGTGTATTAACAATGATAACAACACTGGTGTATTAACCATGATAACAACACTGGTGTATTAACCATGATAACAACACTGGTGTATTAAACATGATAACAACACTGGTGTATTAACAATGATAACACTGGTGTATTAACAATGATAACAACACTGGTGTATTAACCATGATAACAACACTGGTGTATTAACAATGATAACAACACTGGTGTATTAACCATGATAACAACACTGGTGTATTAACCATGATAACAACTCTGGTGTATTAACAATGATAACACTGGTGTATTAACCATGATAACAACACTGGTGTATTAACCATGATAACAACACTGGTGTATTAACCATGATAACAACACTGGTATATTAACCATGATAACAACACTGGTGTATTAACAATGATAACAACACTGGTGTATTAACAATGATAACAACACTGGTGTATTAACCATGATAACAACACTGGTGTATTAACCATGATAACAACAGTGGTATATTAACCATGATAACAACACTGGAGTATTAGCAATGATAACAACACTGGTGTATTAACCATGATACCAACACTGGTGTATTAACAATGATAACAACACTGGTGTATTAACAATGATAACAACACTGGTGTATTAACCATGATAACAACACTGGTGTATTAACCATGATAACAACACTGGTGTATTAACAATGATAACAACACTGGTGTATTAACAATGATAACAACACTGGTGTATTAACCATGATAACAACAGTGGTATATTAACCATGATAACAACACTGGAGTATTAGCAATGATAACAACATTGGTGTATTAACCATGATAACACTGGTGTATTAACAATGATAACAACACAGGTGTATTAACCATGATAACAACACTGGTGTATTAACAATGATAACAACACTGGTGTATTAACCATGATAACAACACTGGTGTATTAACCATGATAACACTGGTGTATTAACCATGATAACAACACTGGTGTATTAACAATGATAACAACATTGGTGTATTAACCATGATAACAACACTGGTGTATTAACCATGATAACACTGGTGTATTAACCATGATAACACTATAATAACAATATTGGTGTACTGACTATAATAAGAGTGGAGTAAGAAACAAGATCCAGATAACAGCTGTGTATAAAGTAATAAGAGAGGTATTGTATGAGGTATTATCCAGCATGGAGAACACATTTACATATACCACAACAAAGTGAACCTCACAACAATATACACCGTCGATGTCAGCATAATGTTGGTGCATTCCAGGACGCTAAGACAAGACATTACTGCCTCAGCTTCCAGGCTTCAACAGCTAATTCTTGTAGTAACCACACAAACACACACACACACACACACACACACACACACACACACACACACACACACACACACACACACACACACACACACACACACACACACACACACACACACACACACACACACATACACACACACACACACACACACAAACACACACACACACACACACACACACACATACACACACATACACACACACACACATACATACACACACATACATACATACACATACATACACACACACACACACACACACACACAGGCTAAGGAAGGAAGGAGGAGAGACAACAGGAAATGACCATGAAGTATGTGAAGAACTCAACAAGAGATTCAAAGAAGTGTTCACAGAGGAGACAGAAGGGACTCCAGAAAGACGGAGAGGTGGGGCACACCACCAAGTGCTGGACACAGTGCACACAACCGAGGAAGAAGTGAAGAGGCTTCTGAGTGAGCTAGATACCTCAAAGGCAATGGGGCCAGATAACATCTCCCCATGGGTATTGAGAGAGGGAGCAGAGGCACTATGTGTACCCCTAACAACAATATTCAATACATCTATCGAAACAGGGAGATTGCCTGAGGCATGGAAGACAGCAAATGTAGTCCCAATCTTTAAAAAAGGAGACAGACATGAAGCGTTAAACTACAGACCAGTGTCACTGACATGTATAGTATGCAAAATCATGGAGAAGATTATCAGGAGAAGAGTGGTGGAACACCTAGAAAGGAATGATCTCATCAACAGCAGCCAGCATGGTTTCAGGGACGGGAAATCCTGTGTAACAAACCTACTGGAGTTCTATGACATGGTGACAGCAGTAAGACAAGAGAGAGAGGGGTGGGTGGATTGCATTTTCTTGGACTGCAAGAAGGCGTTTGACACAGTTCCCCACAAGAGATTGGTGCAAAAGCTGGAGGACCAAGCAGGGATAACAGGGAAGGCACTACAATGGATCAGGGAATACTTGTCAGGAAGACAGCAGCGAGTCATGGTACATGGCGAGGTGTCAGAGTGGGCACCTGTGACCAGCGGGGTCCCGCAGGGGTCAGTCCTAGGACCAGTGCTGTTTCTGGTATTTGTGAACGACATGACGGAAGGAATAGACTCTGAGGTGTCCCTGTTTGCAGATGACGTGAAGTTGATGAGAAGAATACACTCGATCGAAGACCAGGCAGAACTACAAAGGGATCTGGACAGGCTGCAGACCTGGTCCAGCAATTGGCTCCTGGAGTTCAATCCCACCAAGTGCAAAGTCATGAAGATTGGGGAAGGGCAAAGAAGGCCGCAGACGGAGTACAGTCTAGGGGGTCAAAGACTACAAACCTCACTCAAGGAAAAAGATCTTGGGGTGAGTATAACACCAGGCACATCTCCTGAAGCGCACATCAACCAAATAACTGCTGCAGCATATGGGCGCCTAGCAAACCTCAGAACAGCATTCCGACATCTTAATAAGGAATCGTTCAGGACCCTGTACACCGTATACGTTAGGCCCATATTGGAGTATGCGGCACCAGTTTGGAACCCACACCTAGCCAAGCACGTAAAGAAACTAGAGAAAGTGCAAAGGTTTGCAACAAGACTAGTCCCAGAGCTAAGAGGTATGTCCTACGAGGAGAGGTTAAGGGAAATCAACCTGACGACACTGGAGGACAGGAGAGATAGGGGGGACATGATAACGACATACAAAATACTGAGGGGAATTGACAAGGTGGACAAAGACAGGATGTTCCAGAGTTTGGACACAGTAACAAGGGGACACAGTTGGAAGCTAAAGACACAGATGAATCACAGGGATGTTAGGAAGTATTTCTTCAGCCACAGAGTAGTCAGTAAGTGGAATAGTTTGGGAAGCGATGTAGTGGAGGCAGGATCCATACATAGCTTTAAGCAGAGGTATGATAAAGCTCACGGCTCGGGGAGAGTGACCTAGTAGCGATCAGTGAAGAGGCGGGGCCAGGAGCTCGGACTCGACCCCCGCAACCTCAACTAGGTGAGTACACACACACACACACACACATACACACACACACACACACACACACAAACACACACATACACACACACAGACACACATACACACACAAACACACACACATACACACACACACACACACACACACACACACACACATACACACACACACACACACACACACACACACACACACAACACACACACACACACACACACACACACATACACACACACACACACACACACACACACAACACACACACACACACACACACATACACACACACACACACACACACACACACACACACACACACATACACACACACACACACACACACACACACACACACACACACACATACACACACACACACACACACACACACACACACAACACACACACACACACATACACACAAACACACACACACACACACACACACACATACACACACACAACACACACACGCACACACACACAACACACAACACACACATACACAAACACATACACACACAAACACACACACACACAAACACACACACACACAAACACACACACACACACACACACACACACACACACACAAACACACACACACACAAACACACACACACAAACACACACACACAAACACACACACACACAAACACACACACACACAAACACACACACACACACACACACACACACACACACACACACACACAAACACACACACACACAAACACACACACACACACACACACACACACACACACACACACACACACACACACACACACACACACACACACACACAAACATTCTTCTCAATTCTTCAAGTTGAAATTGAAAAAAAAACAGATAAATGAATCTTTCTTTTCACTGGAAAAAATGAGCCTATATTTTCTGGATTTTTTTTTTATGCATTGACAAATGTGTGAGGTTAAATATAGTGATGGAAATTTGAATTATTTTGAAAAATTGGCACTGATGACGTTGTTAACGTATGATGAGTCTGTATGATGAGTCTGTATGATGAGTCTGTATGATGAGTCTGTATGATGAGTCTGTATGATGAGTCTGTATGATGAGTCTGTATGATGAGTCTGTATGATGAGTCTGTATGATGAGTCTGTATGATGAGTCTGCATGATGAGTCTGTATGATGAGTCTGTATGATGAGTCTGTATGATGAGTCTGTATGATGAGTCTGTATGATGAGTCTGTGTGATGAGTCTGTATGATGAGTCTGTATGATGAGTCTGTATGATGAGTCTGTATGATGAGTCTGTATGATGAGTCTGTATGAAGAGTCTGCATGATGAGTCTGTATGATGAGTCTGTATGATGAGTCTGTATGATGAGTCTGTATGAAGTGTCTGTATGATGAGTCTGTATGATGAGTCTGTATGATGAGTCTGTATGATGAGTCTGTATGATGAGTCTGTATGATGAGTCTGTATGATGAGTCTGTATGATGAGTCTGTATGATGAGTATGTATGATGAGTCTGTATGATGAGTCTGTATGATGAGTCTGCATGATGAGTCTGTATGATGAGTCTGTATGATGAGTCTGTATGATGAGTCTGTATGATGAGTCTGTATGATGAGTCTGTATGATGAGTCTGTATGATGAGTCTGTATGATGAGTCTGTATGATGAGTCTGTATGATGAGTCTGTATGATGAGTCTGTATGATGAGTCTGCATGATGAGTCTGTATGATGAGTCTGTATGATGAGTCTGTATGATGA
>NW_027195798.1:65000-72500 GCF_038502225.1 Cherax quadricarinatus
ATATATACGTCAGGGTTTTGAAGCTTTCTAGATTGTGTTGAGTATGTGTCTCCCGCATCAGTGTCCAGCAGTAGTTGGCCATCATTCTGATCGTCAGTTTCCCCTGATATATTTTCTCCATGATGGCTGAGTCTTAGTTAAGTCTTTCAATGTGTTCATCACTAATAACTCCGTCAAGGTGAGAATGGAGGGAATGAATTTGGACGGACATCCTATATCCCAGTAGATAATATAATTTCAATAACTCTTCTACAATATTTCTGTAATTATTACTGTGCTGGTTGACTCACAAACCTGCGGAAGTTTTCGTGACTGTCGTTCACTCTCTCAGTTCGGCATCTTTGGAGACTTTTCTTAAAGTGAAGATCATTTAGTAACTTCCGAATCTGAGTATAAATGAAGATACCTTAATTCAGTTTAGTATCACTAACTTTGGAAAATTTCTCCTTCAGGTAGACAAACCCGGCATCTTTTTTTGTCCAAAGATTCGGCAAAGTTTTTAATGATTCCTACCTTGATTTGTAAAGGTGGATGAAAAGTAAAAGGACACAAGTGCAACTAATGTGACATTTATTGTGGCAACGTTTTGCTCTCCAGGAGATTTATCAAGCCATTATCAAGGTAATGGCTTGATAAAGCTCCTGGAGAGCAAAACGTTGCCACAATAAATGTCACATTAGTTGCACTTGTGTCCTTTTACTTTACATATTGTCGGTAATTCTACCAACTTTATTACAAAGGTGGATGAAATATGTTCTTTGGATCGACTAGTAGCCTCTTTGAACGTTCTTCACGCCTGCCTCATACGATTCTCGAACTAGCCACGTATGATCAATGAGTATAGTGCTGCTTTGTATCACCACTGTCACACAGAAACAGGCAACAACAGTACTCTGTAAATCCCCTTTACAGTCCCAGTAACAAACCTCTTACTTTTAGATCACCACAGATTTTCCACCCAAACTTCTCACATTCTATCAGAGTAACAAGTTTTCGCATTATTTTTGTTTCTTTCAAGTCTCCAGTGAGAGTTAAAGGTAGATTTGGTAGTGTGTTACCATTGTGAAAACTGTCTTCACTCATATTTTATTGGAGCCAATAAACAAAGGTCACACTGTAGCCTCATAAGGTTTACCCAAAGGAACGAAGAGATCATTACCATCACAACAATAACACGTTGACTCTTCAGATTTAAAATAAGTTTCAAAGCATTTTTACAGCTTTCTGTAGCTGATCTGTGTGTCTGGGCGCAGTTAATTCCACTACTTTAATCTACAACCAACTCTGACCCTTGGATAAACTAAGATCACTCATAAGATCATTAAGGTTACATTGAGTCACTAGACGTACTTCCTGCTACTTGACTTCAGCCGATTCAAACTTGGAATCCTAGTTATTGGCTTCTTTATCATCAATGTGGAAATATATCTTTACAAGGTCACCGGTGGCAGTGGAACAGTGAGAACCTCTGAATGATCCACCCGTCTGATATCAGAAGGATGATCTGCATAAGCTATTCTGACCTTTTCTTTTATGAAAGTCCTGACATTCTTGTGATACAGAAAAAAATAATCCGTGTTGTTATTCTTGAGTTTCCTTCATACTATAGGAAATACAAAAGGCGAAGATAACTTCCCTCCTGCAAACCACTTACGTACGGAGTTGCATCAAGTCTGTATAAGTTGTATCATGTACTTGTATAAATTAAGTCACATACACAACGATGAGGCGAACACAGCCTGTACTGGTCTCTGAAAATATTCTGTCTTCACAACAGTTATGATATATCGTCTCTGCTCTGGCGGAGTACAACTGTCACATACATTACAACTAACATAACTGCAGTTTAAAACAGCCACGAGGCAGTGAAGGCTTATAACTAGACAGTTAAAAATACCACTTACTATGAAAAAAGGAGAAAACGTACAATATAATGGTGATAAAATAATCTCATAAAATCACAAAAGTCAAACAAATCAATAAATCATCTTACATAAAATGACCCAAAAATCAGTGTTCAGGTATACTTTGTATTATTATCAGTGAGGTGCTGCTAGTAGTAACTCTGGGGTATATATCCTCTCTCTGGGGTATACATATCTCCTCACACTGGGGTATCTATCTATCTATCTATCTATCTATCTATCTATCTATCTATCTATATATATATATATATATATATATATATATATATATATATATATGTGTGTGTGTGTGTGTGTGTGTGTGTGTGTGTGTGTGTGTGTGTGTGTGTGTGTGTCGTGCCGAATATGTAAAACTGGTCAATTAGCAAGAACTCATTTAAAATTAAGTCCTTTCTAAAATTTTCTCTTATACGTTTAAAGATATATTTTTTTCATTAATATTGATGTAAAAATTTATAATTTTGCACCAAAAGGAACTTAAAAAAACTTACCTAACCTTATTATAACAAGAACAATGTATTTTAGCCTAACCCAACAAAATATATTTTAGATTTGTTTACAATAATTTAATACTAAACAAACACAGTGAAATATATTTTTTTCGTTAAGTTCAGAATGATTTTGGCGAAATTATTGCATACACAAATTTTCACTTGTCCTATATGGCAAGATGAACGTTGCTATTTAAGCCAAGATCGCAAGTTCTGCCTATTCGGCACGACATATCTATATCTATATCTATATATATATATATATATATATATATATATATATATATATATATATATATATATATATATATATATATATTTATTATTATCACACTGGCCGATTCCCACCAAGGCAGGGTGGCCCGAAAAAGAAAAACTTTCACCATCATTCACTCCATCACTGTCTTGCCAGAAGGGTGCTTTACACTACAATTTTTAAACTGCAACATTAACACCCCTCCTTCAGAGTGCAGGCACTGTACTTCCCATCTCCAGGACTCAAGTCCGGCCTGCCGGTTTCCCTGAACCCCTTCATAAATGTTACTTTGCTCACACTCCAACAGCACGTCAAGTATTAAAAACCATTCGTCTCCATTCACTCCTATCAAACACGCTCACGCACGCCTGCTGGAAGTCCAAGCCCCTCGCACACAAAACCTCCTTTACCCCCTCCCTCCAACCTTTCCTAGGCCGACCCCTACCCCGCCTTCCTTCTACTACAGACTGATACACTCTTGAAGTCATTCTGTTTCGTTCCATTCTCTCTACATGACCGAACCACCTCAACAACCCTTCCTCAGCCCTCTGGACAGCAGTTTTGGTAATCCCGCACCTCCTTCTAACTTCCAAACTACGAATTCTCTGCATTATATTCACACCACACATTGCCCTCAGACATGACATCTCCACTGCCTCCAGCCTTCTCCTCGCTGCAACATTCATCACCAATGCTTCACACCCATATAAGAGTGTTGGTAAAACTATACTCTCATACGTTCCCCTCTTTGCCTCCAAGGACAAAGTTCTTTGTCTCCACAGACTCCTAAGTGCACCGCTCACCCTTTTCCCCTCATCAATTCTATGATTCACCTCATCCTTCATAGACCCATCCGCTGACACGTCCACTCCCAAATATCTGAATACATTCACCTCCTCCATACTCTCTCCCTTCAATCTGATATCCAATCTTTCATCACCTAATCTTTTTGTTATCCTCATAACCTTACTCTTTCCTGTATTCACTTTTAATTTTCTTCTTTTGCACACCCTACCAAATTCATCCACCAATCTCTGCAACTTCTCTTCAGAATCTCCCAAGAGCACAGTGTCATCAGCAAAGAGCAACTGTGACAACTCCCACTTTATGTGTGATTCCTTATCTTTTAACTTCACGCCTCTTGCCAAGACCCTCGCATTTACTTCTCTTACAACCCCATCTATAAATATATTAAACAACCACGGTGACATCACACATCCCTGTCTAAGGCCTACTTTTACTGGGAAATAATTTCCCTCTTTCCTATGTACTCTAACTTGAGCCTCACTATCCTCGTAAAAACTCTTCACTGCTTTCAGTAACCTACCTCCTACACCATACACCTGCAACATCTGCCACATTGCCCCCCTATCCACTCTGTCATACGCCTTTTCCAAATCCATAAATGCCACAAAGACCTCTTTAGCCTTATCTAAATACTGTTCACTTATATGTTTCACTGTAAACACCTGGTCCACACACCCTCTACGTTTCCTAAAGCCTCCTTGTTCATCTGCTATCCTATTCTCAGTCTTACTCTTAATTCTTTCAATAATAACTCTACCATACACTTTACCAGGTATACTCAACAGACTTATCCCCCTATAATTTTTGCACTCTCTTTTGTCCCCTTTGCCTTTATACAAAGGAACTATGCATGCTCTCTGCCAATCCCTAGGTACCTTATCCTCTTCCATACATTTATTAAATAATTGCACCAACCACTCCAAAACTATATCCCCACCTGCTTTTAACCTTTCTATCTTTATCTCATCAATGCCGGCTGCCTTACCCCCTTTCATTTTACCTACTGCCTCACGAACTTCCCCCACACTCACAACTGGCTCTTCCTCACTCCTACAAGATGTTATTATTCCTTGCCCTATACACGAAATCACAGTTTCCCTGTCTTCATCAACATTTAACAATTCCTCAAAATATTCCCTCCATCTTCCCTATACCTCTAACTCTCCATTTAATAACTCTCCTCTCCTATTTTTAACTGACAAATCCATTTGTTCTCTAGGCTTCCTTAACTTGTTAATCTCACTCCAAAACTTTTTCTTATTTTCAACAAAATTTGTTAATAACATCTCACCCACTCTCTCACTTGCTCTCTTTTTACATTGCTTCACCACTCTCTTAACCTCTCTCTTTTTCTCCGTATACTCTTCCCTCCTTGCATCACTTCTACTTTGTAAAAACTTCTCATATGCTAACTTTTTCTCCCTTACTACTCTCTTTACATCATCATTCCACCAATCGCTCCTCTTCCCTCCCGCACCCACTTTCCTGTAACCACAAACTTCTGCTGAACACTCTAACACTACATTTTTAAACCTACCCCATACCTCTTCGACCCCATTGCCTATGCTCTCATTAGCCCATCTATCCTCCAATAGCTGTTTATATTTATATATATACATATATATATCTATATATATCTATCTATCTATCTATCTATCTATATATATATATATATATATATATATATATATATATATATATCTACATATATATATATACATATATATATATATATATATATATATATATATATATATATATATATATATATATATATATATATATATATATATATGTCGTGCCGAATAGGCAGAACTTGCGATCTTGGCTTAAATAGCAACGCTCATCTTGCCATATAGGGCAAGTGAAAATTTGTGTATGCGATAATTTCGCCAAAATCATTCTGAACCTAACGAAAAAAATATATTTCACTGTGTTTGTTTAGTATTAAATTATTGTAAACAAATCTAAAATATATTTAGTTGGGTTAGGCTAAAATAAATTGTTCTTGTTATAATAAGGTTAGGTAAGTTTTCTAAGTTCCTTTTGGTGCAAAATTATAAATTTTTACATCATCATTAATTAAAAAAATATATCTTTAAACGTATCAGAGAAAATTTTAGAAAGACTTAACTTTAAATGAGTTCTTGCTAATTGACCAGTTTTACATATTCGGCACGACATATATATATATATATATATATATATATATATATATATATATATATATATATATATATATATATATATATATATGCAATAAGATCACAGTAAACAGGTGATTTTAAAATATGCAAAACAACCACTGTGAAAGAGTAGTGAAATTCCAAGCGCTTTCGTGACTACTCACATTGTCAAGGAACTATGAAAGAAAATGATTACCAAGAAAAAAATGAATAATCTCTTAGATGATATTGAAACTTATTCTAAACTCAGAAAAAATCCCTTAGAAACCGTTAACAGCAATTTCAATAAAACAATAAAACTTCTACTGAAAGGCAAAGATCAATTAATTAAACAATTTACTTCCACTAATCCATCTTTACCTTACATGTATGGACTAATAAAACACACAAACCAGGGAATCCAGTCAGACCAATTATTAGCTCCATAGGATCAGTTTCATATAAATTATCCAAATGGCTTGTTAGCATTTTGAGCCCTATTGTTGGTAAAATTTCTAACTTTAATGTTAAAAACAACTTAGATTTAGTTGATAAATTAAGCTCATTGACTGACTTAAATGATTTTAACATGGTGAATTTTGATGTTACTTCCTTGTTTACGAAAGTTCCTGTTGATGATTTATTAAGTTTCTTATCTGAAGAACTCGTTAATTATGATTTACCATTGCCAGTTCCTACTATCATTGAACTTATTAAACTTTGCATTGTTGATGCAAAATTTGTATTTAATGATAAGTTTTACACTCAGAAGTTTGGTATGGCAATGGGAAATCCGCTTTCACCTGTTCTTAGTAACCTATACATGGAATTTTTTGAAACAAGGTTGCTTAACACAATCCTCCCTAATAGAGCTAAATGGTTCAGATATGTTGATGATATTTTGTGTCTTATGCCCAAGAATGTAGATATACACCATTTCCTTGGCAAATTAAATAGCTTAGCCCATTCTATAAACTTTACTGTTGAGTTTGAGGAAAATAACTCATTGCCTTTTCTAGATGTTTTAATTATTAAGAGAAATAATGAATTCAAATTTAAAATTTACAGAAAACCTACAAATAACTGTTCCTATGTCCACTATTATTCTTCCCATCAAGATAGAGTCAAACTGTCTGTTTTCTCATCAATGTTTTTGAGAGCTTTACGTATTTGTAGTCCAGAGTTCATAGATGAAGAAATATCCAAAATTTATGAAATAGCCATTGATCTGAAATACCCGAGTAACGCAATTAATAAATCATTTAAATTTGCTAGAAATACTTTTACAACCCAAAAAGGGACAACCAGCCTTATCCAACTAAAAAATATGTTGGTTCTCCCTTACCATGAAAACTTGGTTGATATGCCTTCTCTTCTTAAGACTTTTAATATAAAAGTTGTATTTAAAAATCTTGATACAGTAAAATAACTTTTGATAAAGAATTCCCCCCAAAATGCTGACGGATGTGTCTATAAGATTCCTTGTAAAATTTGCGGTAAAGTTTATTACGGTCAAACTGGTAAAAGTCTCGAACTTAGATTAAAACAACATAAATATAGCATTAGAACTGGACAAGATTCCAATGCTCTATTTATTCATGTGAGAGACTTTAACCATCCAATTGATTTTCAAAAAATTGAGAAAGTTGTATCAAGCAAGTCCATGGTTGACAGGAATATAATTGAATCTTGTTTCATAAAAAGCAGTTTTGAAAAAAATATGAATATTTCCGTTGGTTTATATAAATTAGATTCATTTATAATTAATAAAATTTGGGAAGAGTTTAATAATACATTGGACAAGTAATAAACCTTATTTCTTGGGTAGAATATTTTGTTAGTGGGATATCGTGAGG
>NW_027195798.1:77500-82500 GCF_038502225.1 Cherax quadricarinatus
ACATCTTAGGAAATATGTCAACCTGGGCAGACTAAAGCACTTTGTCAGAAGGTACAAGGCACCGTGGGTGTCAAGACTGCCTATTCGTTGTTCTATTCTCCTCAACTCTTCCAGTTTCTTTCTGAGAATTGTGTCAATGGCATCGCTTCCCAGAGGTGCTCCAAGTAAGACATTATTTGTGGGGGCAATGACTGCTGCTCCTGGTAGATTTGATCTCACTGCATCTATCACTTGTTGACTGACTGAGATAATTTCACATTTGGATGAACTCAGGATGAGACCCATTTCTTGTCCCCGTGTTTTCACCTGTGTAAGATCATCTGGAAGGGACTCCTTTGTACCTGCTAGTGTGCCATCATCCAGGAACCAGATGTTTAGCTCACTGGTCAGTCTGTGATTTCCCTAACCGCTATACAGAAGAGAAATGGTGTTATATGATCCCCTTGCTGGACACCCTCTGATGATGTGATTTCATGCTCTTCAAACAGAAGCATTGATTCCTTGCTATATCCAGCTGAAACAAAAGGAAAGACACCAGGGAAATGTTCTTGTACAGCTGCTAATACAACGTCTCTTTTCAGGATATTAAATGCATTCTTAAGTCTAATTTTACCACCGCATTGTCCTCAGGCAGGTTGTTGATATACGCCCTTGTTGCATGAACCGCTGCTTCACTTCCTTGAGAGACCCCAAAACCAAGCTGGTTTGGTTGAAGCATCATGGCTGCCTCTGTGCGAATACTTCGGACAGCAGTTTTGGAAACGAGGCGGTGAAAAGTGTTGCCTACTGCAATTGGCCTAATTCCTTCATCCTTCTTTTTAAGTGCATAAAGTGTTGCACCAAAAAAGAAAGGTTTAATTTCGTCAGAAATCAGACCAGCCAAGGAATTGTTGACGAACCTTGTGATCTCTGAAAGCAATGTCTCTGCAATTTCCCCGATAACTGGATTAACCATTTCCTTTAAATGCCGTGGCCTTATTCCAGTGTAACCCACAGCAGAGCCGGACGGGTATGACATTATTGCTTTGTAAATGTCTGAGTCTTCCACAATCAATGGTTCCACAGTGGGGACAGAGGTGTTGGAACTGTTGGTGCCACTGGTTTCCCTGGCAGGGTGCTTTCCTCTAAGTGCTTCCGCCGTGTCAGCATCCCTGGGGCAACTGTATCTTCACTGGTAATAATTCTGATTGCCTGCCCCCACTGTGTTGCCCTCTTCAATTTTCTTGCTCACCTGGACTCTGATTTTTTCACTGTCAGTGGAATCAGTCGGGGTTCTGCCTCTCCCATTTTTATATTGACAGGGAAGGCGAATTGGAGTTACCTGGAGTTTACCTGGAGAGAGTTCCGGGGGTCAACACCCCCGCGGCCCCGTCTGTGACCAGGCCTCCTGGTGGATCAGAGCCTGGTCAACCAGGTTGTTACTGCTGGCTGCACGCAAACCAACGTACGAGCCACAGCCCGGCTGGTCAGGAACCGACTTTAGGTGCTTGTCCAGTGCCAGCTTGAAGACTGCCAGGGGTCTGTTGGTAATCACCCTTATGTATGCTGGGAGGCAGTTGAACAGTCTCGGGCCCCTGACGCTTATTGTATGGTCTCTTAACGTGCTAGTGACACCCTTGCTTTTTATTGGGGGGATGTTGCATCGTCTGCCAAGTCTTTTGCTTTCGTAGTGAGTGATTTTCGTGTGCAAGTTCGGTACTAGTCCCTCTAGGATTTTCCAGGTGTATATATCTCTCCCTCCTGCGTTCCAGGGAATACAGGTTTAGGAACCTCAAGCGCTCCCAGTAATTGAGGTGTTTTATCTCCGTTATGCGCGCCGTGAAGGTTCTCTGTCCAGTTTCTAGGTCAGCAATTTCACCTGCCTTGAAAGGTGCTGTTAGTATGCAGCAATATTCCAGCCTAGATAGAACAAGTGACCTGAAGAGTGTCATCATGGGCTTGGCCTCCCTAGTTTTGAAGGTTCTCATTATCCATCCTGTCATTTTTCTAGCAGATGCGATTGATACAATGTTATGGTCCTTGAAGGTGAGATCCTCCGACATGATAACTCCCAGGTCTTTGACGTTGGTGTTTCGTTCTATTTTGTGGCCAGAATTTGTTTTGTACTCTGATGAAGATTTAATTTCCTCGTGTTTACCATATCTGAGTAATTGAAATTTCTCATCGTTGAACTTCATATTGTTTTCTGCAGCCCACTGAAAGATTTGGTTGATGTCCGCCTGGAGCCTTGAAGTGTCTGCAATGGAAGACACTGTCATGCAGATTCGGGTGTCATCTGCAAAGGAAGACACGGTGCTTTGGCTGACATCCTTGTCTATGTCGGATATGAGGATGAGGAACAAGATGGGAGCGAGTACTGTGCCTTGTGGAACAGAGCTTTTCACCGTAGCTGCCTCGGACTTTACTCTGTTGACGACTACTCTCTGTGTTCTGTTAGTGAGGAAATTATAGATCCATCGACCGACTTTTCCTGTTATTCCTTTAGCACGCATTTGTGCGCTATTACGCCATGGTCACACTTGTCGAAGGCTTTTGCAAAGTCTGTATATATTACATCTGCATTCTTTTTGTCTTCTAGTGCATCTAGGACCTTGTCGTAGTGATCCAATAGTTGAGACAGACAGGAGCGACCTGTTCTAAACCCATGTTGCCCTGGGTTGTGTAACTGATGGGTTTCTAGATGGGTGGTGATCTTGCTTCTTAGGACCCTTTCAAAGATTTTTATGATATGGGATGTTAGTGCTATCGGTCTGTAGTTCTTTGCTGTTGCTTTACTGCCCCCTTTGTGGAGTGGGGCTATGTCTGTTGTTTTCAGTAACTGTGGGACGACCCCCGTGTCCATGCTCCCTCTCCATAGGATAGAAAAGGCTCGTGCTAGGGGCTTCATGCAGTTCTTGATGAACAGGAAGTTCCATGAGTCTGGCCCTGGGGCAGAGTGCATGGGCATGTCATTTATCGCCTGTTCGAAGTCATTTGGCATCAGGATAACATAGGATAGGCTTGTGTTAACCAAATTCTGTGGCTCTCTCATAAAGAAAATCATTTTGATCTTCGACTCTCAGTCTGGTTAGCGGCTTGCTAAAAACTGAGTCATATTGGGACTTGAGTAGCTCACTCATTTCCTTGCTGTCATCTGTGTAGGGCCCATCTTGTTTAAGTAGGGGCCCAATACTGGACGTTGTTCTCGATTTTGATTTGGCATAGGAGAAGAAATACTTTGGGTTTCTTTCGATTTCATTTATGGCTTTTAGTTCTTCCCGCGATTCCTGACTCCTATAAGATTCCTTTAGCTTAAGTTCGATGCTTGCTATTTCTCTGACCAGTGTCTCCCTACGCATTTCAGATATATTGACCTCTTTTAGCCGCTCTGTTATTCTTTCCCGTCGCCTGTAAAGGGAGCGCCTGTCTCTTTCTATTTTACATCTACTCCTCCTTTTTCTTAGAGGAATAAGCCTTGTGCATACATCGAGTGCCACCAAGTTAATCTGTTCTAGGCATAAGTTGGGGTCTGTGTTGCTTAGTATATCTTCCCAGCTTATATCGGTTAGGACTTGGTTTACTTGGTCCCACTTTATGTTTTTGTTATTGAAGTTGAATTTGGTGAATGCTCCCTCGTAACTAACCTCATTATGTCGGTCTGGGGCTCCACGCATACATGTCTGAACTTCAATTATGTTGTGATCTGAGTATATTGTTTTTGATATGGTGACATTTCTTATCAGATCATCATTTTTAGTGAATATGAGGTCTAGTGTATTCTCCAGTCTAGTAGGGTCTATTATTTGCTGGTTTAAATTGAATTTTGTGCAGAGATTTAAAAGCTCGTGTGAGTGTGAGTTTTCATCAGAGCTGCCTCCTGGTGTTATTACTGCAACAATATTATTTGCTATATTCCTCCATTTTAGGTGCCTTAAGTTGAAATTCCCCAGGAGCAAGATGTTTTGTGCAGGAGCTGGAAGATTTTCCAGACAGTGGTAAATTTTTAAAAGCTGTTCCTGGAATTGCTGGGATGTTGCATCCGGAGGCTTGTAGACTACCACTATCAGTTCTAGGAAAGTCTCTAAAAGATTTAATGATCATTGAGGCTAGCCTCTTTCCCCTTCTTTCCGGCACAGCTAAGCAGACATTGCCAAAAACTAGCAAGTTGTGCCATGCCTTGATGGTTGGTGGAACATTTACGAAAGGAGGTCTGTAAGTTTCCCAGCTGCGTGTGGACGGGCTGCTTTTGGAATATGTGTGAGTGTCCTGGTACCTGTTGCTTTAATTGCTTTCAGTATATTATCTGATAGGATGAGGTCTGTTGGAGTGGGTTCAGGTACCTTAAGTGTCTCTGGATCATCACTTTCCACAGGAGGACATCCTGAACCAGGGCAGCTACCATATTTGCGGAGGAAACCATTCGAGTTGAGACAACGAAGCTGTAAACACGCCCGACACTTGCCTCTCCTAGTATTGCCAGCAGTGCCATTTTCCTGGCTGCTTGCTTCGTGCTGACTGGCACCCATCTAGCTACGACATGCTAGGTGGGTATGGTGAACTTGTAATAATGTTGGTAGAATTACCGGCAATATGTAAAGTAAAAGAACACAAGTGCAACTAATATGACTTTTTATTGTGGCAACGTTTCGCTCTCCAGGAACGAAACAAAGGCCCTGGAGAGCGAAAGGTTGCCACAATAAAAATGTCACATTAGTTGCACTTGTGTCCTTTTACTTTACATGGTGAACTTGACCGTGGTGACCTGGTGGGGCTTGAGGGGTGACGCTGGGACTTGGGGAGGTGCAGGTGTTGGGTGGGGGTAGTCCGAGGAGAGGGCTGAGGGGAGTACACTACATATCGAATATATATATATATATATATATATATATATATATATATATATATATATATATATATATATATATATATATATATATATATATATATATATATATATGTATATATATATATATATATATATATATATATATATATATATATATATATATATATATATATAT
>NW_027195798.1:85000-92500 GCF_038502225.1 Cherax quadricarinatus
TTGTTACTGTTCTCAGGGAACAACAACAACACCAGCACCAACACCAGCAACACCACCAGCAACACCACCAGCAACACAAATAGCAACAACACCAGCAACACCACCAGCAACACCACCAGCAACACAAATAGCAACACCACCAGCAACACCACCAGCAACACCACCAGCAACACCACCAGCAACACCACCAGCAACACCACCAGCAACACCACCAGCAACACCACCAGCAACACCACCAGCAACACCACCAGCAACAACACCAGCAACACCACCAGCAACACCACCAGCAACAACACCAGCAACAACACCAACAACACCACCAGCAACACCACCAGCAACAACACCAGCAACACCACCAGCAACACCACCAGCAACACCACCAGCAACAACACCAGCAACACCACCAGCAACACCACCAGCAACACCACCAGCAACAACACCAACAACACCACCAGCAACACCACCAGCAACAACACCAGCAACAACACCAACAACACCACCAGCAACACCACCAGCAACAACACCAGCAACAACACCAGCAACAACACCAACAACACCACCAGCAACACCACCAGCAACACCACCAGCAACAACACCAGCAACAACACCAACAACACCACCAACAACACCACCAGCAACAACACCAACAACAACACCAACAACACCACCAGCAACACCACCAGCAACAACACCAACAACACCACCAGCAACACCACCAGCAACAACACCAACAACACCACCAGCAACACCACCAGCAACACCACCAGCAACACCACCAGCAACAACACCAGCAAAAACACCAGCAACAACACCAACAACACCACCAGCAACACCACCAGCAACACCACCAGCAACACCACCAGCAACACCACCAGCAACACCACCAGCAACAACACCAACAACAACACCAGCAACACCACCAGCAACAACACCAACAACACCACCAGCAACACCACCAGCAACACCAACAGCAACAACACCAACAACACCACCAGCAACACCACCAGCAACAACACCAGCAACAACACCAACAACACCACCAGCAACACCACCAGCAACAACACCAGCAACAACACCAACAACACCACCAGCAACACCACCAGCAACACCACCAGCAACAACACCAGCAACAACACCAACAACACCACCAGCAACACTACCACAGTGCTACAACACCAGCAACACTACCACAGTGCTACAACACCAGCAACACTACCACAGTGCTACAACACCAGCAACACTACCACAGTGCTACAACACCAGCAACACTACCACAGTGCTACAACACCAGCAACAACACCAGCAACAACACCAACAACACCACCAGCAACACCACCAACATTAACACCAGCAACACCACCAGCAACACCACCAGCAACACCACCAGCAACAACACCAGCAACACCACCAGCAACACCACCAGCAACACCACCAGCAACAACACCAGCAACACCACCAGCAACAACACCAGCAACACCACCAACAACACCACCAGCAACAACACCAGCAACAACACCAACAACACCACCAGCAACACCGCCAACATTAACACCAGCAACACCACCAGCAACACCACCAGCAACAACACCAGCAACAACACCAGCAACACCACCAACAACAACACCAGAAACAACACCAGCAACACCACCAACAACAACACCAGCAACACCACCAGCAACACCACCAGCAACACCACCAGCAACAACACCAGCAACACCACCAGCAACACCACCAGCAACACCACCAACAACACCACCAACACCACCAGCAACAACACCAGCAACACCACCAGCAACATCACCAGCAACACCACCAACAACACCACCAACACCACCAGCAACAACACCAGCAACAACACCAGCAACAACAACAACAACTACCTCAACACCAGTAACAACATCAGCAACACCACCAACAACACCACCAACACCACCAGCAACAACACCAGCAACACCACCAGCAACACCAGCAACACCACCAGCAACAACACCAGCAACAACACCAGCAACAACACCAGCAACACCACCAACAACACCACCAGCGACACCACCAGCAACACCAGCAACACCACCAGCAACACCACCAGCAACAACACCAGCAACAACACCAGCAACAACACCAGCAACAACACCAGCAACAACACCAGCAACACCACCAGCAACAACACCAGCAACAACACCAGCAACAACACCAGCAACACCACCAGCAACAACACCAGCAACAACACCAGCAACAACACCAGCAACACCACCAGCAACACCACCAGCAACAACACCAGCAACAACACCAACAACACCACCAACAACACCACCAGCAACAACACCAACAACAACACCAACAACACCACCAGCAACACCACCAGCAACAACACCAACAACACCACCAGCAACACCACCAGCAACAACACCAGCAACAACACCAGCAACAACACCAACAACACCACCAGCAACACCACCAGCAACACCACCAGCAACACCACCAGCAACACCACCAGCAACACCACCAGCAACAACACCAACAACAACACCAGCAACACCACCAGCAACAACACCAACAACACCACCAGCAACACCACCAGCAACACCACCAGCAACAACACCAACAACACCACCAGCAACACCACCAGCAACAACACCAGCAACAACACCAACAACACCACCAGCAACACCACCAGCAACAACACCAGCAACAACACCAACAACACCACCAGCAACACCACCAGCAACACCACCAGCAACAACACCAGCAACAACACCAACAACACCACCAGCAACACCACCAGCAACAACACCAGCAACACCACCAGCAACACCACCAGCAACACCACCAGCAACAACACCAGCAACACCACCAGCAAAACCACCAGCAACACCACCAGCAACAACACCAGCAACAACACCAGCAACAACACCAATGTTACAAAAAACGCGATTC
Source organism: Cherax quadricarinatus (assembly GCF_038502225.1). Lineage (NCBI taxonomy): Eukaryota > Metazoa > Arthropoda > Malacostraca > Decapoda > Parastacidae > Cherax > Cherax quadricarinatus. The sequence goes on from NW_027195798.1 coordinate 87,935, forward strand.
TAAAAGCTTAGAGATCTCCAGTGAATACTAGAAAGGACTGCCCTTCTAGCATCCAGCCTGTTACTGGGTTTTCGTAACAAGTAGTCAGTATCCTTGTCCAATTATCCATTAAAATTCTATATTATTCAATAGTGCTTCAGGATTACAACTGGTAGGCTACTAACTAGAGAAATTAAAATTTAATAAATTTATTAAGTCTATAAATTGTCTAGAGGTATATTATCAAAGTAAATTAAATCACAGCAATCAAAATAAAATCAATCTCTCGAGTTCAATATTATTGTGCTGAAAGCACATATCACATTTATAATTCTTAAGTACCGTCAGGTACATTAACATTTAATAAGATATTACAAATATGTACAAGAGTGAGTATGCGTTTAAGTGCTCTTAAGTAGTTAGCTATGTCTCAAGACTCGAATAAGACTTAAACAAGTGACTGACAAAGTCCTCAAATAAACTAACTTCTTGACCGACTGGCAACCCGAACAGTCTGCTTGAACAACAAAGAATGCTAAGCCCAATAGCAATGCAATATCAAGCGACTGCGACACAGAATCAGGAACAAGGAGATAATATAACGACACTAAGTAGGGACCATCTGCAGATCCTCCACAAGTTACAAAACTCCCATAATACTGAATCTTTGTTCAGCATAGAAAAACTGTGACTGTGACAATACACAGGAACCAGTACAAAATTAGGTCAGAAGCTATAGCTAAGGACCTGAGATGTTCAGAGTGTCTATGTGACACACAACCTCAGTACAACGTCGAAAATCACTAAGTCTATACAATGTTCTGAGAACAAAGTTCTACAGAACTAATAAGAATAATGAGACAGACAATCTGTCCAACCACCAAGCGAGTCTCCAGCAGACTGACAACTTCACAAGAGGTGAGGACACCCCCCCTCGATCACGTGATAGCTACGTGGACAACTGCAGCTCAGAAGCCGGCAGTATAACGAGCGACAAGCGATAATTACAGTAGTTTGACAATCAAGACTAACTGAGCACATTTTATACACATCCTAACAACATAAGTCAAATAAGAATATAAAGCAATATATTTACGATTTAGCTATTATCGCAAATATAAGCAATATAAAATTAAATGAAAAGGTAATATACATTACATATATACATAATCATTGTAACCCATTCAGGGGTTGCAACAACCAACAACACCACCAGCAACACCACCAACATTAACACCAGCAACACCACCAGCAACACCACCAGCAACACCACCAGCAACAACACCAGCAACACCACCAGCAACACCACCAGCAACACCACCAGCAACAACACCAGCAACACCACCAGCAACAACACCAGCAACACCACCAACAACACCACCAGCAACAACACCAGCAACAACACCAACAACACCACCAGCAACACCACCAACATTAACACCAGCAACACCACCAGCAACACCACCAGCAACAACACCAGCAACAACACCAGCAACACCACCAACAACAACACCAGCAACAACACCAGCAACACCACCAACAACAACACCAGCAACACCACCAGCAACACCACCAGCAACACCACCAGCAACAACACCAGCAACACCACCAGCAACACCACCAGCAACACCACCAACAACACCACCAACACCACCAGCAACAACACCAGCAACACCACCAGCAACACCACCAGCAACACCACCAACAACACCACCAACACCACCAGCAACAACACCAGCAACAACACCAGCAACAACAACAACAACTACCTCAACACCAGTAACAACATCAGCAACACCACCAACAACACCACCAACACCACCAGCAACAACACCAGCAACACCACCAGCAACACCAGCAACACAACCAGCAACAACACCAGCAACAACACCAGCAACAACACCAGCAACACCACCAACAACACCACCAGCGACACCACCAGCAACACCACCAACAACACCAGCAACAACACCAGCAACAACACCAGCAACAACACCAGCAACAACACCAGCAACAACACCAGCAACACCACCAGCAACACCAGCAACACCACCAGCAACAACACCAGCAACAACACCAGCAACAACACCACCAACACCACCAGCAACAACACCAGCAACACCACCAACAACACCAGCAACACCACCAGCAACAACACCAGCAACAACACCAGCAACAACACCAGCAACACCACCAACAACACCACCAACACCACCAGCAACAACACCAGCAACAACACCAGCAACAACAACAACAACTACCTCAACACCAGTAACAACATCAGCAACACCACCAACAACACCACCAACACCACCAGCAACAACACCAGCAACACCACCAGCAACAACACCAGCAACAACACCAGCAACAACAACAACAACTACCTCAACACCAGTAACAACATCAGCAACACCACCAACAACACCACCAACACCACCAGCAACAACACCACCAACACCACCAGCAACAACACCAGCAACACCACCAGCAACAACACCAGCAACAACATCAGCAACACCACCAACAACACCACCAGCAACACCACCAGCAACACCACCAACAACACCACCAACAACACCACCAACAACACCACCAACAACACCACCAACACCACCAGCAACAACACCAGCAACACCACCAGCAACACCACCAACAACACCACCAACAACCCCAGCAACACCACCAGCAACAACACCAGCAACAACACCAGCAACACCACCAGCAACAACACCAGCAACAACACCAGCAACACCACCAACAACACCACCAACAACACCACCAACAACACCACCAACACCACCAGCAACAACACCAGCAACACCACCAGCAACACCACCAACAACACCACCAACAACACCAGCAACACCACCAGCAACAACACCAGCAACAACACCAGCAACAACACCAGCAACACCACCAACAACACCAGCAACACCACCAGCAACAACACGAGCAACAACACCAGCAACAACACCAGCAACACCACCAACAACACCACCAACAACACCACCAACACCAACAGGAACAACACCAGCAACACCACCAACAACACCACCAACAACACCACCAACACCACCAGCAACAACACCAGCAACACCACCAACAACACCACCAACAACACCACCAACAACACCACCAACAACACCACCAACACCACCAGCAACAACACCAGCAACACCACCAGCAACAACACCAGCAACAACACCAGCAACACCACCAACAACACCACCAACAACACCACCAACAACACCACCAACAACACCACCAACACCACCAGCAACAACACCAGCAACACCACCAGCAACAACACCAGCAACAACACCAGCAACACCACCAACAACACCACCAACAACACCACCAACAACACCACCAACACCACCAGCAACAACACCAGCAACACCACCAACAACACCACCAACACCACCAGCAACAACACCAGCAACACCACCAGCAACAACACCAGCAACACCACCAGCAACACCACCACCAACACCACCAGCAACAACACCAGCAACACCACCAGCAACACCACCAGCAACACCACCAACAACACCACCAACACCACCAGCAACAACACCAGCAACACCACCAGCAACACCACCAGCAACACCACCAACAACACCACCAACACCACCAGCAACAACACCAGCAACAACACCAGCAACAACAACAACAACTACCTCAACACCAGTAACAACATCAGCAACACCACCAACAACACCACCAACACCACCAGCAACAACACCAGCAACACCACCAGCAACACCAGCAACACAACCAGCAACAACACCAGCAACAACACCAGCAACAACACCAGCAACACCACCAACAACACCACCAGCGACACCACCAGCAACACCAGCAACACCACCAGCAACAACACCAGCAACAACACCAGCAACAACACCAGCAACAACACCAGCAACAACACCAGCAACACCACCAGCAACACCAGCAACACCACCAGCAACAACACCAGCAACAACACCAGCAACAACACCACCAACACCACCAGCAACAACACCAGCAACACCACCAACAACACCAGCAACACCACCAGCAACAACACCAGCAACAACACCAGCAACAACACCAGCAACACCACCAACAACACCACCAACACCACCAGCAACAACACAAGCAACAACACCAGCAACAACAACAACAACTACCTCAACACCAGTAACAACATCAGTAACACCACCAACAACACCACCAACACCACCAGCAACAACACCAGCAACACCACCAGCAACAACACCAGCAACAACACCAGCAACAACAATAACAACTACCTCAACACCAGTAACAACATCAGCAACACCACCAACAACACCACCAACACCACCAGCAACAACACCACCAACACCACCAGCAACAACACCAGCAACACCACCAGCAACAACACCAGCAACAACATCAGCACCACCACCAACAACACCACCAGCAACACCACCAGCAACACCACCAACAACACCACCAACAACACCACCAACAACACCACCAACAACACCACCAACACCACCAGCAACAACACCAGCAACACCACCAGCAACACCACCAACAACACCACCAACAACCCCAGCA
>NW_027195798.1:100000-125000 GCF_038502225.1 Cherax quadricarinatus
AGGAGATGTTTGAGGGGAGGGTTAATATCAGAGTTAAGTGTTCTATGTATGTAATAGGTGCAGTAATAAGTATGGATGTTTTGTATGGTGAGTAGGTTTAGTGTATTGAATATTGGTGGAGTGTGCTGCCTGTAGTGAGAATTTGTTATCATTCTAACTGCAGCCTTTTGTTGGGTAATTAGTGGTCTGAGATGGTTAACTGTTGTTGAGCCCCATGCACAAATTCCATAGGTGAGATAGGGGTAAATAAGAGAGTGATATAGGGCCAGGAGGGCTGACTGTGGAACATAGTACCGTATCTTCGATAGTATGCCTACAGTCTTGGAAATTTTCTTAGAAATTTGTTGTATATGTGTATGAAATTTGAGTCTATTATCAAGGTGGATTCCTAAGAATTTTCCCTCTGTTAGCTTTGTGATAGGTGATCCGTTTATCATTATGTTAAGAGGGACATCTGTAGCTCTGTTACCAAACTGAATGAAGTAGGTTTTGTCAATGTTTAGTGTAAGTTTGTTAGTCCTCATCCAGGTAGATATTTTCTGTAATTCGGTATTTACAGTATTGGCTAGTGTGACTGGGCTCGGGTGAGAGAAGACGTATGTAGTGTCATCTGCAAATAGTGTGGGTTTGAGTAATGGCGAAGCATTTGGAAGGTCATTTATGTATAGGAGAAAGAGAAGAGGGCCAAGGACACTTCCCTGTGGGACACCAACTGTAATTGGTTGCGCAGAAGAGTTTGCCCCATTTGCGTACACATATTGGCTTCTGTTGCTGAGGTATGACTTGAGGTAATTGAGGGAGTGCCCTCTTATACCATAGTGTGACAATTTTACGTGGAGCAAGTCATGGTCAACTGTATCAAAAGCTTTACGTAAGTCAATGAAGATCCCCAGTGGGACTTCTTTTTTCTCTATTGCAGTGTATATATGTTCTAGCATGTGTATAATAGCATCATTAGTATTTTTATTAGGCCTGAATCCAAATTGGCAGGGGTTGAGTATGTTCTGGGAGATAAGGTAGGAGTAGATTCGTTTATGAATTAGTTTTTCAAAGATTTTTGAGAGAGGGTGCAAGTTGGATATTGGCCTATAGTTATTCAACTCTGTTTGGTCTCCTCCTTTGTGGATCGGGGTGACCCTTGCTATTTTGAGTACTGTAGGGAAGGTGGAGGATTCAATGGATTTGTTAAAGAGTGTTGCAATGATTGGAGATAGCACTTGTGACACTTTTTTATATATAAAGGGTGGTAAGGTACTTAAATCTCCTGCCTTGTTTTTTAGTGCATTGATAATAAGGGAGACTTCGTATGGGTTAGTCGGAGCTAGGAACAGTGTGTTCGGGTAGTTGCCGGTGAGGTAGTTATTTGGTGGGGTATCTGAGCTTGGGATTTTATGGGCAAGGTTTTGTCCTATAGTGGAGAAGAAATCATTGAGTCTGTTTGCTGTTTCTGTTGGTGGGAGTTGGGGTTCATCTGATTTTGCTAATTTTATTTCGCTATTTCGTGATATCTTTTTTGTTCCCAGAATTTCAGATAGTGTTTTCCAGGTCTTTTTTATATCACCTCGTAAGTTGGATAATCTGTTCTCATAATACAATTTTTTTGCCCTTCTTATCAGGCTGGTTAGGATTGACGAGTAACGTTTTGTTTGGTCTCTGGTTATGTGACCCATTCTGTACTGTTTTTCATATTGGTGTTTTGTATTTATGGATTTGAGAATGCTGGGTGTTAGCCAGGGACTGTTCAGTCTCTTTGCTGTCATCTGTTTAGTTTTTTTAGGGCAGTGCTTGTTATAGAGGTATTGGGTCTTTTTTAGAAAATTATTAATACATTCGTCAATATCTGTATAGATTTCTAGCTCAGTGTGCCAATCAATGTTTGCTAATGCTGTTGCGAAGTTATTAATGGCTGCCTCATTGTGAAGTCTGAAGGTGACTTTAGTAGTGTCTTGGGGTAGTTTACCAAGAGTTGTTATGAGGAAAGTAGGGTAGTGGTCTGTGGTATTATCTGTAATTATGCCTGATTTTAAAGGGGATATGGTGTTGGTCCAGATGTGGTCAAGTAGGGAAACACTAGTCTCTGTAACTCTTGTAGGTTTTGTTACTGTTGGAAGTAACATACAGTTACTCATTGTGTTTGTGGATTCAGTAACGTGTGGGTCCTGGTCTTGCAGGAGATTTATATTGAAGTCACCTGAGAGTAGTAAGTGATCTTTGTTCATGCGTGCATCAGTTATCATACTTCCTAGATTTTGACTAAATTGGCTAATGTTTGACTGTGGAACTCTGTAGATGTTTATCAATGTGAGAGGTTTTTGTAGGTATTTGGATTTGAATTTAGCTATTATATATTCCCCATGTTCATCCCTTGTGCAAGTATTAGTGATACATTCTAGTTGGTCTGAGTAGTATATGGCTGTGCCACCCCCTTGTTGGTCTGGCCTACAGTTGTGTATGGCTGTGTAACCAGGAATGGCATAGACATCTGTACTATCAGGCTTTAGCCAGGTTTCAGTTAGTGTAATGATGGACATATTGGCATGTAAGGAATTTAGTAATGCTATGAGGTCATCGTAATGCTTGCTTAATGATCTGATATTGTAGTTAAAGATAGTTATGTTGTTGTTGGCACTGAGAAGTGCCTTTGATTGTTCTGCAGTGTAGTAATTACAGTAACTGTTTGATTCATTTAAGTCATTAAATAAGAGGTTGGTATCAGGATCAATGCTTGTAATCATAAGATTTGTAGTGAATCTATAGTTAGAATTAAGTATAAAACAAAGTAAATAGTCTTAAGCTAAAAAATAGCACCTGAATTATTTAACAAATGTAAAATAATGAGCTAAGGGACTAATACAAATAAAGTGATGATCATATAATAGTGCTTGGGAATATGATAGTAGGTAGTACTATAAAGGTAATTTTTTAAAGTTATAATTATAGTTTAAAATTATAATAAAAAGGGACTAATATAGGTTGTGAATAAATGAGCTTTGGAATATAATGGCAAGATTGTGAGCTTATTCTACTTTAGCACCTGAGAATAGCACATTAAGAAATAGACATTAAGAAAGATGTTGTAGTAGCCTGGCTTAGGCTAGGTTATAAGTACTTCTGGCAGTCTGGCAGACATTAAGACTGATGTTGTGGTAGTCTGGCTTAGGCTAGGTTATAAGTACTTCTGGCAGTCTGACAGACATTAAGGCTGATGCCGTAGTAGCCTGGCTTAGGCTAGGTTATAAGTACTTCTGGCAGTCTGGCAGACATTAAGACTGATGTTGTGGTAGTCTGGCTTAGGCTAGGTTATAAGTACTTCTGGCAGTCTGACAGACATTAAGGCTGATGCCGTAGTGGTCTGGCTTAGGCTAGGTTATAAGTACTTCTGGCAGTCTGGCAGACATTAAGACTGATGTTGTAGTAGCCTGGCTTAGGCTAGGTTGTAAGTACTTCTGGCAGTCTGACAGACATTAAGGCTGATGCCGTAGTAGCCTGGCTTAGGCTAGGTTATAAGTACTTCTGGCAGTCTGGCAGACATTAAGGCTGATGTTGTAGTAGCCTGGCTTAGGCTAGGTTGTAAGTACTTCTGGCAGTCTGACAGACATTAAGGCTGATGCCGTAGTAGCCTGGCTTAGGCTAGGTTGTAACTACTTCTGGCAGTCTGGCAGACATTAAGAAAGATGTTGTAGTAGCCTGGCTTAGGCTAGGTTGTAAGTACTTCTGGTAGTCTGGCAGACATTAAGACTGATGTTGTAGTAGCCTGGCTTAGGCTAGGTTATAAGTACTTCTGGCAGTCTGGCAGACATTAAGGCTGATGTTGTAGTAGCCTGGCTTAGGCTAGGTTGTAAGTACTTCTGGCAGTCTGGCAGACATTAAGAAAGATGTTGTAGTAGCCTGGCTTAGGCTAGGTTATAAGTACTTCTGGCAGTCTGGCAGACATTAAGACTGATGTTGTGGTAGTCTGGCTTAGGCTAGGTTATAAGTACTTCTGGCAATCTGACAGACATTAAGGCTGATGCCGTAGTAGTCTGGCTTAGGCTAGGTTATAAGTACTTCTGGCAGTCTGGCAGACATTAAGGCTGATGTTGTAGTAGCCTGGCTTAGGCTAGGTTGTAAGTACTTCTGGCAGTCTGGCAGACATTAAGGCTGATGCCGTAGTAGCCTGGCTTAGGCTAGGTTATAAGTACTTCTGGCAGCAGACATTAAGGCTGATGGTGTAGTAGCCTGGCTTAGGCTAGGTTGTAAGTACTTCTGGCAGTCTGGCAGACATTAAGGCTGATGCCGTAGTAGCCTGGCTTAGGCTAGGTTATAAGTACTTCTGGCAGTCTGGCAGACATTAAGGCTGATGTTGTAGTAGCCTGGCTTAGGCTAGGTTGTAAGTACTTCTGGCAGTCTGGCAGACATTAAGAAAGATGTTGTAGTAGCCTGGCTTAGGCTAGGTTGTAAGTACTTCTGGTAGTCTGGCAGACATTAAGACTGATGTTGTAGTAGCCGGGCTTAGGCTAGGTTATAAGTACTTCTGGCAGTCTGGCAGACATTAAGACTGATGTTGTAGTAGCCTGGCTTAGGCTAGGTTGTAAGTACTTCTGGTAGTCTGGCAGACATTAAGACTGACTAATGTTGTAGTAGCCTGGCTTAGCCTAGGTTACAAGTACTTCTGTCAGTTTGACAGACATACAGACTGGCTGCTGTGGTAGTAGCCTGGCTTAGGCTAGGTTATAAGTACTTCTGGCAGTCTGGCAGACATTAAGGCTGATGTTGTAGTAGCCTGGCTTAGGCTATGTTGTAAGTACTTCTGGCAGTCTGGCAGACATTAAGGCTGATGCCGTAGTAGCCTGGCTTAGGCTAGGTTATAAGTACTTCTGGCAGTCTGGCAGACATTAAGGCTGATGTTGTAGTAGCCTGGCTTAGGCTAGGTTGTAAGTACTTCTGGCAGTCTGGCAGACATTAAGAAAGATGTTGTAGTAGCCTGGCTTAGGCTAGGTTGTAAGTACTTCTGGTAGTCTGGCAGACATTAAGACTGATGTTGTAGTAGCCGGGCTTAGGCTAGGTTATAAGTACTTCTGGCAGTCTGGCAGACATTAAGACTGATGTTGTAGTAGCCTGGCTTAGGCTAGGTTGTAAGTACTTCTGGTAGTCTGGCAGACATTAAGACTGACTAATGTTGTAGTAGCCTGGCTTAGCCTAGGTTACAAGTACTTCTGTCAGTTTGACAGACATACAGACTGGCTGCTGTGGTAGTAGCCTGGCTTAGGCTAGGTTATAAGTACTTCTGGCAGTCTGGCAGACAATAAGACTGATGTTGTAGTAGCCTGGCTTAGGCTAGGTTATAAGTACTTCTGGCAGTCTGACAGACATTAAGGCTGATGCCGTAGTAGCCTGGCTTAGGCTAGGTTATAAGTACTTCTGGCAGTCTGGCAGAGATTAAAGCTGATGTTGTGGTAGTCTGGCTTAGGCTAGGTTATAAGTACTTCTGGCAGTCTGGCAGACATTAAGGCTGATGTTGTGGTAGTCTGGCTTAGGCTAGGTTATAAGTACTTCTGGCAGTCTGGCAGACATTAAGGCTGATGTTGTGGTAGTCTGGCTTAGGCTAGGTTATAGGTACTTCTGGCAGTCTGGCAGACATTAAGGCTGATGCCGTAGTAGCCTGGCTTAGGCTAGGTTATAAGTACTTCTGGCAGTCTGGCAGACATTAAGACTGATGTTGTAGTAGCCTGGCTTAGGCTAGGTTATAAGTACTTCTGGCAGTCTGACAGACATTAAGGCTGATGTTGTAGTAGTCTGGCTTAGGCTAGGTTGTAAGTACTTCTGGTAGTCTGGCAGACATTAAGACTGACTAATGTTGTAGTAGCCTGGCTTAGCCTAGGTTACAAGTACTTCTGTCAGTTTGACAGACATTAAGACTGATGTTGTAGTAGCCTGGCTTAGGTTAGGTTATAAGTACTTCTGGTTGTCTGACAGACGTTAAGACTGATGTTGTAGTAGCCTGGCTTAGCCTAGGTTACAAGTACTTCTGTCAGTTTGACAGACATACAGACTGGCTGCTGTGGTAGTAGCCTGGCTTAGGCTAGGTTATAAGTACTTCTGGTTGTCTGACAGACATTAAGACTGATGTTGTAGTAGCCTGGCTTAGCCTAGGTTACAAGTACTTCTGTCAGTTTGACAGACATACAGACTGGCTGCTGTGGTAGTAGCCTGGCTTAGGCTAGGTTATAAGTACTTCTGGTTGTCTGACAGACATTAAGACTGATGTTGTAGTAGCCTGGCTTAACCTAGGTTACAAGTACTTCTGGCAGTCTGACAGACATTAAGACTGACTAATGTTGTAGTAGCCTGGCTTAGGCTAGGTTACAAGTACTTCTGTCAGTTTGACAGACATACAGACTGGCTGCTGTGGTAGTAGCCTGGCTTAGGCTTGCTTTATAAATACTTCTGGCAGTCTGACAGACGTACAGACTGACTGATATTGTAGTCGCTCAAGGGAAGGACTCTAGCTAGAGTCGTTCAGTTGTGCACTTGTACCCTCACTTCCCACACATTTTTGCAACATTTCAAACTCCTGATGATGTGTTGATTGCAACACAAAAGACCTAGAGCTATCTTTTAAGTTTCTCCGTGATTGTTTTGCATCTTGTATCAGTTGTTCTTGATTTTTGTATATATATATATATATATATATATATATATATATATATATATATATATATATATATATATATATATATATATATATATATATATATATATATATATATTTATATATAGATATTATAAATTGGGTGGTTAATGAGTGGTGTGTTAGTGGGAACTTGTTGACTTGACACACTCAACTGTCAAGGGTTGTCAAGTACACTGAAAGCTTGTTTAACTCGGTGGAAATAAGTGGTTAACTTTCTCGCTCTCTCTCTTTCTCTCTTTTCCCCCTCTCTCTCTATCTTTCTCTCTGTCTGTCTCTCCCTCTCCCTTCCTCCTCCCTCCTTCCCTCCCACCCACCATTCTCACACACACAGTCACTCAACTTCCGTCCCATTAACTCCTTTCACATGTGTCTCATGGCTGCCCAGGACACTCAAGACGCTGAGAGAGAGAGAGAGAGAGAGAGAGAGAAGGAGAGAGAGAGAGAGTGAGAGAGAGAGAGAGAGAGAGAGAGAGAGAGAGAGAGAGAGAGAGACAGAGAGAGAGAGAGAGTAAGTACAAGGGAAAGACAGACGACAAACAACTTGGGAGTCTACACCCAGACTGTCTGACGAGAGGAACTGTCTGCTGTTATCTAGTTTAAGAACTGTTGTGTACTGTCTGCTTGAAGGCTCTCTCCCCACTCTCCACGCCCTCCGGCCAGTCTTGGTCACTACCAGTACTCAACCAAACCTGTCCAGGTCACTATCAGTATTCAATCAAACTTGTTCATGTCACTATCAGTACTCAGCCAACCCGTCCAAGTCACTACCAGTGCTCAACCAACCTGTCCAGGTCACTACAAGTATTCAACCAAACTTGTCCAGGTCACTATCAACCTTCAACCAACCTGTCCAGCTCATTACCAGTACTCAACCAAACCTGTCCAGGCCACTACCAATACTCAACCAACCTGTCCAGGTCACTACCGGTACTCAACCAACCTGTCCAGGCCACTACCAATACTCAACCAAACCTGTCCAGGCCACTACCAATACTCAACCAACCTGTCCAGGCTTCTACCAATACTCAACCAACCTGTCCAGGCCACTACCAATACTCAACCAACCTGTCCAGGTCACTACCAACACTCAACCAACCTGTCCAGCTCATTACCAGTACTCAACCAAACCTGTCCAGGCCACTACCAACATTCAATCAACCTGACCAGGTTACTACCAACACTCAGCCAACCTGTCCAGGTCACTACCAACACTCAACCAACCTGTCCAGCTCATTACCAGTACTCAACCAAACCTGTCCAAGTCACTACCAACTTTCAATCAACCTGACCAGGTTACTACCAACACTCAGCCAACCTGTCCAGGTCACTACCAACACTCAACCAACCTGTCCAGGTCACTACCAACACTCAACCAACCTGTCCAGGTCACTACCAACACTCAACCAACCTGTCCAGTTCACTACCAACACTCAACCAACCTGTCCAGGTCACTACCAACACTCAACCAACCTGTCTAAGTCACTACCAACACTCAACCAACCTGTCCAGGTCACTACCAACACTCAACCAACCTGTCTAAGTCACTACCAACACTCAACCAACCTGTCCAGGTCACTACCAACACTCAACCAACCTGTCCAGGTCACTACCAACATTCAACCAACCTGTCTTGCCACGCCTTTGCCCCAGTTTTGTGCTATCAGCAAATTTTGATATCTTAGACAGCCAGATAGATAGCCAGACAGACAGCCAACCAGACAAGCAACCAGACACTCAGACAACCAGACAGCCAGGCAGTTAGACAGACAGACATACAGCCAGACAGGTAGCCAACCAGGCAGACAACCAGACAGACAACCAGACAGCCAGCCAGACGGATAGTCAGACAGATAGCCAGACAAACAGACAGCCTGCCAGACAGACAACTAGACTGACAGACAGCCAGACAGACTGTCTCCTTTCCCCTTCATTTTCCTGGTCATTCCTCCTCCTCGGAACAGAAATCTTATATAACTGTCATGTACAAATGGGATGGAGGGAGGGGTAGTGAGGGAGGTGTAGTGAGGGAGGAGTAGTGAGGGAGGGGTGGTGAAGAAGGAGCGAGAGAAGGGGTAGGAGGGGCAAAGGAGGGGTGAGGGAGGGGTGGGAGGAGCGATCGAGTGGGTGGGAGGTGAGAGGGAGGGGTGAGAGGGGCGACGGAGGGGGTTGGAGGGGCATGGGAAGGGAAGGAATGTGAGTGGAAGAGGGTTGAGAGGGTGATGGAGGGGTGGGAGGAGCGATGGATGGGGATGAAGGGGGTGGGAGTGGGAGGGATAAGGGAGAGTGGGGGGAGGAAGGAGTCAGGGAGGGGAGGGAGGGAGAGGGAGGAGCGAAGGAGGAGGGGAAGCATAGATCATCATACAAAACAAAAGTGAAATATTGTGGTAATCTGGGGTATGTTGTTGTGTATTGTGTGAGATGTTGTGCTTCCTGAGGAAGAAATACACTCCATATATCTGTGTGACTCTCCTTGTCTGTGCTGCCATTTGTCTGTGTTGCTCTGTCTGTGTTGTTCTCTCTCTCTCTCTCTCTGTTGATTTCTGTGTCTGTGTTGATCTCTCTCTCTCTCTCTCTTTATTGACGTCTCTTCTGTCTGTGTGTCGGAGTATAGACAACTAGCGTCTACCTGGCCTGACGTCCCTCTATTGTCTGGTCTTCCAGCCCGGCTGCTCATATTTGTGGTGAGGATTAACCAGTAATTATAAAAAAAACCTGTCGAGTGGCCCTGGACGTCATCCAGGGGGTGGGTGACGGTGGGGCTCCCTCATTCACGGAGTTGCTGCTACTTGCACCCATTACGAGAATCCGTAGCTGTCTAGACTATGGACTAAGGGCCCCCGTGTAAGCAAAACCGCGACAGGCCTTAGAATAAGGATGTTGGTCATGAAGGAAAGTTTGTGGGGATAACAGCATAGGCTTCCCGTCATTCCACTGTGAGAGCTGTAGCCGGAGCCACATGGATGCTGGACAACACATCCCCGCCAGACGACTCCTTATACAATGTCATCGTCTACCCTGAAAACACTGTGTTAATCAACCTCACTGTGGACTCTTCTTGCGCCTTTGCTCACTCTAGCAAAATCTTGGATGCCATCCAAACCTCAGTCTTAAGAATATGCTGCATTGATGGGCCAGTCACTATTTTCAGCCGTGGAGGGTCCTATCCCATAAGTGCGGTAAGATTGGACAATCTCTTCTGAATGTTGTGATGCAGACATCGTGGAAGGATGGCGCCCAATAGCAATACTGTGATTCAAGCCTTGCTGAGTGAGGTTTCTAAGCTTCCCAGTCGAGCACGCAATATTTGTTTGGTGTTCCTATTATTACATGCCACTGCCTGAACGTGTGGTTACTTGTGGTACTCTACACTGAGTTTTTCTTCAAATACTTTCAATTTTTAGGTGCTGTAACGCTTTTGGTATGGGCATGCTCAATTGTCATAGTGAATTTCACCCATACTTAAAAGATGGACAGACATGTTGTATTTGCAATGGGGAGCACAAACTAGCTTCAAAAAGCTTGTTACATTGCCGAACGTGCGTCAAATACATCTTGCTCCAGGAGCCATATAATTCCTAGCAACTAGCTCTTAACACCACTGGTAGACGTGGAGTCACAGACTCTCCGACCTCTACTCCTGCTCCCGGAATATCTCTCACTTCAGAATCAATGAGATCCAGCCCGTCAGGTTATGCCAGAGATAAGTTATGCAGCACTGACTGATAGATATTCAGTTCTCTCGGACCTTGCAGAGGAACATACATCTTTCCACCAACATGCACTCACACATACACATCGCCTCCAGTGACTGACAGGAGTGACACTGGTCTGTATTTGCTGATTTCAGCTTTGTTATTCTTTTTTTTATTGCGATCAAGGACTATATTTGTCTCTTTCCAGAAAGAAAGCCTTTTACACTGTACTAAGTGCGTGCTGATAGATGAGGCTTAAAGGCGATGCTAGCTATCTGCACATCTACTCAATAATCCTGGGCTCACCCTATTTTGGCCTACAGCCTTTTCTTGGTCCAGCGATATAAGAAGATACACTTCACCCTACTTATTGTCACCTCTGACAACTTTGATATAGGTTTTGCGACTAGCAAAAAAGGTTCCCTTGCTGGATCAAAAACTTGCATCTTGCCAGCAAAGTGTGAGACAAAAAGATCAGCTTTCTCCTGGTTGCTAGTAAAGACGGTCCCATCCTTGTTGATTTAGAGGTGGAATAATTTCATCGAGTGAATATCCTAGTCGGTACTTCACCCAAGATCACCGAGTTTTGGAGCCCACTCTACCTAATACCAGTTTTCTTTTTGTGTCAGCCTCTCATATACAGATGATCCAGTTTTGGAATTCCTTCAATTTCCTACAGGCTTGCCTATATAGGCTCCTGTTATAAATACGTACTGGGATACCTCTTATACCTTCTCCAAGCCTTGTGCTTAACAGTAGCAGCTTCTCGATCACGGAAGCCGTACCAAGGCTGATCTGAAGGCGTTGTCATATAATGCCGGTGAGGTGTGTATTTATTGGCTATCAACGTCATCTTGGAGAAGAGCATTCCAGTCGGAGGCGGGAGGCTCCGAGCAAACGATCGGCCAGTTTACTCTTTCCCACAGCCAGGTTATACGTTTAAATTCTTCACCTTGTTCTGTTAGAATCTCGAGTGTCAAAGAGACAGCTTTGTGGTCAGATGATCTAACATAACCAAGGTGTTTGCAAGTGACTACCTTCAGACAGATCACTGGCTACTGGGTCGAGGGAGGAGCAGAGATGTGAGTAGAGAATTCAGTGAAGTTTCTCATGTCAAACACTGCAAGTAGTACATCAAAATTCATTTGTAAAAGATGTTGCTTGAGGTCACCAACAATTACAATATGTTGACATTTATGTTGAAGCCGGAGAGTGTTCACATTTTCCATCAGGAAGGTGGTAGGATCTGCTTGCTGCCACTGAGGTCTGTACATTGTACATGCTAGTACATATGTACTAGTGTTGATGCATAGTCTGAGAATATCATTTTCATGTGATTAGGGATGACAATATTAATGAGCTGAGTACGTACACTTAAAAAAATATACGACAACCTCTCTCTCTCTCTCTCTCTCTCTCTCTCTCTCTCTCTCTCTACCCTTTCCCTTTCCTTCTCTACTTGTTTACGCTTCCCACCTATCCTCCTCATCCTCCCCACCTATCATCCCCCTTCCTCCTCCCCACGCATCCTCCTCTTCCTCCTTCCCACCTATCTTCCTCTCCCTCCTCCCCAACTATCCTTTTCTTCTCACGTAACAACAAAGAGTATTGGAAAACTGCCTCACAGCCCTGACATTAACCCAACCAACTTGGCCGCCATTGTTCTGTCAAATGAACTGATGATTTACCTGGTAATGGAGAGAGAGAGAGAGAGAGAGAGAGAGAGAGAGAGAGAGAGACAGACAGACAGACAGACAGAGAGAGACAGAGAGAGACAGACAGAGAGATAGAGAAGAGAGAGCATACAACAAATTAATTTGACTATCGAGGTTCTAAATTGAACACCAAGATACGTGAAGGACTCAAAATGAATTTAGAATCTCAATATGATGTCACACCTTGACTGCATATAAAGTTTCACAAGGAATTAATAAAGAACGAGAGGGTCATTAAGAACACCATAATCACCATAACAGAGACGAACCGGAAGATGGTAATCTCTGTGTGAAGATGCACTGATTTAACAACCAGTCCTCAGAGGCTGTATGAGCCCCTAAGGGTTCTGCGCTTCGATGAGTGTAGTGGTGGTTAGCAGTGATAACACTAACAGTTATGGCTTATTTCCTGTTGGGAAGAAAAACAGCAGGGACTAGTTGACACAGTAGCAGTTACTGCTTGACACAGTAGCAGTTACTGACTGACACAGTAGCAGTTACTGACTGACACAGTAGCAGTTACTGGTTGACAGAGTAGCAGTTACTGACTGACACAGTAGCAGTTACTGACTGACACAGTAGCAGTTACTGACTGACACAGTAGCAGTTACTGACTGACACAGTAGCAGTTACTGGTTGACACAGTATCAGTTACTGGTTGACACAGTAGCAGTTACTGGTTGACACAGTATCAGTTACTGGTTGACACAGTAGCAGTTACTGACTGACACAGTAGCAGTTACTGACTGACACAGTAGCAGTTACTGGCTGACACAGTAGCAGTTACTGACTGACACAGTAGCAGTTACTGGTTGACACAGTAGCAGTTACTGACTGTCACAGTAGCAGTTACTGACTGACACAGTAGCAGTTACTGACTGACACAGTAGCAGTTACTGACTGACACAGTAGCAGTTACTGGTTGACACAGTAGCAGTTACTGACTGACACAGTAGCAGTTACTGGTTGACACAGTATCAGTTACTGGTTGACACAGTAGCAATTACTGGTTGACACAGTAGCAGTTACTGGTTGACACAGTAGCAGTTACTGGCTGACACAGTAGCAGTTACTGGTTGACACAGTAGCGGTTACTGGTTGACACAGTAGCAGTTACTGACTGACACAGTAGCAGTTACTGACTGACACAGTAGCAGTTACTGGTTGACACAGTAGCAATTACTGACTGACACAGTAGCAGTTACTGGTTGACACACTAGCAGTTACTGGTTGACACAGTATCAGTTACTGGTTGACACAGTAGCAGTTACTGGTTGACACAGTAGCAGTTACTGACTGACACAGTAGCAGTTACTGACTGATACAGTAGCAGTTACTGGCTGACACAGTAGCAGTTACTGGTTGACACAGTAGCAGTTACTGGTTGACACAGTAGCAGTTACTGGTTGACACAGTAGCAGTTACTGACTGACACAGTAGCAGTTACTGACTGACACAGTAGCAGTTACTGGCTGACACAGTAGGAGTTACTGACTGACACAGTAGCAGTTACTGGTTGACACAGTAGCAGTTACTGGTTGACACAGTAGCAGTTACTGGTTGACACAGTAGCAGTTACTGACTGACACAGTAGCAGTTACTAACTGACACAGTAGCAGTTACTGACTGACACAGTAGCAGTTACTGACTGACACAGTAGCAGTTACTGACTGACACAGTAGCAGTTACTGGTTGACACAGTAGCAGTTACTGACTGACACAGTAGCAGTTACTGGTTGACACAGTAGCAGTTACTGACTGACACAGTAGCAGTTACTGACTGACACAGTAGCAGTTACTGACTGACACAGTAGCAGTTACTGGTTGACACAGTAGCAGTTACTGACTGACACAGTAGCAGTTACTGGTTGACACAGTATCAGTTACTGGTTGACACAGTAGCAGTTACTGACTGACACAGTAGCAGTTACTGGTTGACACAGTAGCAGTTACTGACTGACACAGTAGCAGTTACTGGTTGACACAGTAGCAGTTACTGGTTGATACAGTAGCAGTTACTGGTTGACACAGTAGCAGTTACTGGTTGACACAGTAGCAATTACTGGTTGACACAGTAGCAGTTACTAGTTGACACAGTAGTAGTTACTGACTGACACAGTAGCAGTTACTGACTGACACAGTAGCAGTTACTGACTGACACAGTAGCAGTTACTGGTTTACACAGTATCAGTTACTGGTTGACACAGTACCAATTACTGGTTGACACAGTAGCAGTTACTAGTTGACACAGTAGCAGTTACTGGTTGACACAGTAGCAGTTACTGACTGACACAGTAGCAGTTACTGACTGACACAGTAGCAGTTACTGGTTGACACAGTAGCAGTTACTGACTGACACAGTAGCAGTTACTGGTTGACACAGTATCAGTTACTGGTTGACACAGTAGCAGTTACTGACTGACACAGTAGCAGTTACTGACTGACACAGTAGCAGTTACTGACTGACACAGTAGCAGTTACTGGTTTACACAGTATCAGTTACTGGTTGACACAGTACCAATTACTGGTTGACACAGTAGCAGTTACTAGTTGACACATTAGCAGTTACTGGTTGACACAGTAGCAGTTACTGACTGACACAGTAGCAGTTACTGACTGACACAGTAGCAGTTACTGGTTGACACAGTAGCAGTTACTGACTGACACAGTAGCAGTTACTGGTTGACACAGTATCAGTTACTGGTTGACACAGTAGCAGTTACTGACTGACACAGTAGCAGTTACTGGTTGACACAGTAGCAGTTACTGACTGACACAGTAGCAGTTACTGGTTGACACAGTAGCAGTTACTGGTTGATACAGTAGCAGTTACTGGTTGACACAGTAGCAGTTACTAGTTGACACAGTAGCAGTTACTGGTTGACACAGTAGCAGTTACTGGTTGACACAGTAGCAGTTACTGACTGACACAGTAGCAGTTACTGGTTGACACAGTAGCAGTTACTGGTTGACACAGTAGCAGTTACTGGTTGACACAGTAGCAGTTACTGGTTGACACAGTAGCAGTTACTGGTTGACACAGTAGCAGTTACTGGTTGACACAGTAGCAGTTACTGACTGACACAGTAGCAGTTACTGGTTGACACAGTAGCAGTTACTGACTGACACAGTAGCAGTTACTGGTTGACACAGTAGCAGTTACTGGTTGATACAGTAGCAGTTACTGGTTGACACAGTAGCAGTTACTGGTTGACACAGTATCAGTTACTGGTTGACACAGTACCAGTTACTGGTTGACACAGTAGCAGTTACTGACTGACACAGTAGCAGTTACTGGTTGACACAGTATCAGTTACTGGTTGACACAGTAGCAGTTACTGAATGACACAGTAGCAGTTACTGGTTGACTCAGTAGCAGTTACTGACTGACACAGTAGCAGTAGCCAGTTGACACAGTATCAGTTACTGGTTGACACAGTAGCATTTACTGGTTGACACAGTATCAGTTACTGGTTGACACAGTAGCAGCTACTGGTTGACACAGTATCAGTTACTGGTTGACACAGTAGCAGTTACTGGTTGACACAGTATCAGTTACTGGTTGACACAGTAGCAGTTACTGGTTGACACAGTAGCAGTTACTGGTTGACACAGTAGCAGTTACTGGTTGACACAGTAGCAGTTACTGGTTGACACAGTATCAATTATTGGTTGACACAGTATCAGTTACTGGTTGACACAGTAGCATTTACTGGTTGACACAGTATCAGTTACTGGTTGACACAGTAGCAGTTACTGGTTGACTCAGTAGCAGTTGCTTATACACATACTCTGAGACACATACTCTGAGACACACTAAGATAGACACTGAGACACATGCTCTAAGGCACATGCTCTAAGACGCATGCTCCTAGTCACATGCTCTGAGACATGTTCTGAGACACATGCTCTGAGACACATGCTCTGAGACTCATGCTCTAAGACACATGCTCTGAAACACATGCTCCGAGACACATGCTCTGAGACTCATGCTCTAAGACATGCTCTGAGACACATGCTCCGAGACATGCTCTGAGACATGTTCTGAGACACATGCTCTGAGACACATGCTCCGAGACACATGCTCTGAGACACATTCTCTGAGACATGTTCTGACACACATGCTCTGAGACACATACTCTGAGACACATGCTCTGAGACATGTGTTCTGAGACACATGCTTTGAGATTAATGCTCTGAGACACATGCTCTGAGACATATTCTGAGACACTTACTTTGAGACACATGCTCTGAGACACATGCTTTGAGATACATGTTCTGAGACATACTCTGAGACACATGCACTGAGACATGTTCTGAGACACAAGGTCTGAGACACATGTTCTGAGACACATGTTTTGAGACACATGTTCAGAGACACTCTGAGACACATTGTCTGAGACACATGTTCTGAGACACATGGTCTGAGACACATATTCTGAGACACATGCTCTGAGACACATGTTATGAGACACGTGCTCTGACACATGTTCTGAGACATATTCTGAGACACATGTTCTGAGACACATGTTCTGAGACACTCTGAGACACATGTTCTGAGACATACTCTGATACACATGTTCTGAGACACATGTTCTGAGACATACTCTGATACACATGTTCTGAGACATACTCTGATACATGGTCTGAGACACATACTCTGAGACACATGTTGTGAGACACATACTCTGAGACACATATTCTGAGACATACTCTGATACATGTTCTGAGACACATGTTCTGATACATGTTCTGAGACACATGTTCTGAGACACATGTTCTGAGACACATGTTCTGAGACACATGTTCTGAGACACATTTTCTAAGACACATGTTCTGAGACACATGTTCTGAGACACATGTTCTGAGACACATGTTCTGAGACACATGTTCTGAGACGCATGTTCTGAGACACATTTTCTGAGACATATGTTCTGAAACACATGTTCTGAGACACATGTTCTGAGACACATGTTCTGAGACACATGTTCTGAAACACATGTTCTGAGACACATGTTCTGAGACATGTTCTGAGACACATTTTCTGAGACACATGTTCTGAGACACATGTTCTGAGACACATGTTCTGAGGCACATGTTCTGAGACACATGTTCTGAGACACATTTTCTGAGACACATGTTCTGAAACACATGTTCTGAGACACATGTTCTGAGACACGTGTTCTGAGACACGTGTTCTGAGACATGTTCTGAGACACATGTTCTGAGACACATGTTCTGAGACACATGTTCTGAGACACATGTTCTGAGACACATGTTCTGAGACACATGCTCTGAGACACATGTTCTGAGACACATGTTCTGAGACACATGCTCTGAGACACATGTTCTGAGACACATGTTCTGAGACACATGTTCTGAGACACATGCTCTGAGACACATGTTCTGAGACACATGCTCTGAGACACATGTTCTGAGACATGTTCTGAGACACATGCTCTGAGACACATGTTCTGAGACACATGCTCTGAGACACATGCTCTGAGACACATGTTCTGAGACACATGCTCTGAGACACATTTTCTGAGACACGTGTTCTGAGACACATGTTCTGAGACACATGTTCTGAGACACATGTTCTGAGACACATGTTCTGAGACACATGTTCTGAGACACATGTTCTGAGACACATGTTCTGAGACATATGCTCTGAGACACATGTTCTGAGACACATGTTCTAAGACACATGTTCTGAGACACATGTTCTGAGACATATGCTCTGAGACACATGTTCTGAGACACATGTTCTGAGACACATGTTCTGAGACACATGTTCTGAAACACATGTTCTTAGACACATGTTCTGAGACACATGTTCTGAGACACATGTTCTGAGACACATGCTCTGAGACACATGTTCTGAGACACATACTCTGACACGTGTCTCTTTAACTGTATCACATCAATCCTCTTGATTATAGATAACTTGAAATTAAATTTAAAAAAAAAAATACCACCTTTTTTAATGGCATTTACAAGTTTCACAAATTGAACGGGGCCTCATTTCTGCCGAAATACAAAGAATCGATCATATGTAGATGCATCGTTAGTTATCCACAGGACTATAAAAAAATTTCTGGCGTTAGCGAATGCTGGCTTTTTGTGATGGCGGGTAAAACGCAATTTTCTCACTTAATTGCTCTGACATTTCCCAATAGAGGGAACTGGTGGGCACTTACACACTGGAAACCCCTTAATGGTTCTTGTAGTTACCAATAGATGGCGCGATAATTACGCTGTGAGTCTGGCTGTGAAGTCACTGAGGCAACATACACAACCTTGAGTAGTCGAGGGTCAGCCATAATTCATTGATTTTTTTTTTTGCACTGTTAATGGTTCATTCAGCCATTTATTAATTCAAGGAATATATACACCGAGACGTGTATATTCCTCAGTGTATATATGATGAGATTTTATAGTTTTATCCTTGTTTTAGTGGTTAAAGTATTTAGTAGTGTTTGTGCTGCTGAGTTGTGGTCCACTGCTGACACGCTGGAAGATGATTCAGCAGTTATCTGAGGGAAATGGATATGTGTGTACGCTTCAGGACATATATTGAAGGAAACGTTTCGCCCCTTTATCAGTGGGTCAGTCGTGGCGAAATGTATCCTTTAATATATGCTCCTGAAATGCACGCAAGTGTACAGCTTGACGGTAGGTAAAAAAGTTTATTCGGGTACAGCTACACATAAATACACTTACATAAGTAATCATACACAACAGCATATGTGTAGATTACCTAAGATAACCTTAAAAAATGTCAAAGTGACTTATTTCCATTGGGTTCCTTGTATCACTGTACCATTCACAATCCAGGGAGTCCCCTCTGGAAGGTCAGCCTCCACAAGCTGTCGTGTCAACAAGTCTGTGTCCACTTTCACTGGAGGAGGATGTAGTTCAAGGTCTTCCTCACCTTGATATCTCTTCTGTGAACATCGACGGCAGACACTTCCATCCTTGTTGAAAATGGTATAAAATACCGATGGGTTGAAGATTAAGACACATGTGCAACAGCTGTGTAGACGAAACACCAGTAAAGATAGGTAGCTGTTACACATGTGCCTTAAGGGGCACTTCACTTCCCCTCTCTTGTAATGTTATTTTTCCACTATAATCTACCTTATCCATAATTACTATCGCGTTTGCTTTGTCTGTTTTCGTAAGGTGAAGTCCAGGATCTTTCTTTAATTCATGGTATAAGTTAACAAATTTTGAGGACCTTTGCTCACACCTCCACAACACAACCGTCATAAAAGATTTGTTAAGTTATACCATGAATTAAGGAAAGATTCTAGACTTCACTTTACGAAAACAGACAAAGCAAATGCTATAGTAATTATGGACAAGGTAGATTATATTGGAAAAATGAACATGTTATTATGAGACAAAGAAACTCACGCGCTTCTTAATCTTCAACTTTGATCCTCGCCCGACGTACCGTGTGCAAGGATGATCCTTCGGAAGCAAGTCACTGGTGAAGGGCATATGAAGTAGGTCAGGTCAATTTGAGAGCCAGGTCAGGTAGCAGTAGGGTCACAGGATGGCGTAGTATCATGTGTGTGTATATAGGGAAGTCGAGATGTTGTACTTTTCACAACTTTGTTTGGTGGTGTTGGTGGTAACAACCGCAGGTTGCTTCACTATAGTGGCTCTGCCACTGTTGTTTTTTTGGTAGAATCCAGGGTGAGAGTCTCGTAGCTCGGTTGGCAGCGCACTCAGCTCACACACTGATGTCCGTAGTTAGACGCCCAGTACGGGCGGAAATGTTAGTGCAAGTTTCCTTAAGACACCTATTGTCCATGTTCACGTAACAATAAGTAGGTACCTGGGTGTTAGCCGACTGGTGAGGGTCGCATCCTGGGGACGAAATTAGCCTAAATTGCCCGAAATGCTCTATGTAATATGTCAGTGATATAGCTATGGTCTGGATAAATTGTATTTGTATAAATAGAATTATTATTATTATTACTATTATTATTATTATTATTATTATTATTATTATTATTATTATTATTATTATTATTATTATAAGCTAATTACAAACCATCAAATTCCCTGTAATTTCAGTCTTCCACCGTCCATGGCGGTCTCCAACTCTTATGAATTATTTTACTGTATCAGTTTGGAACGAGTCCCTGCAGTAATTTCCGGAATTAAATGTTGATGTATCTTTCTGTCCTCGTCTCCAGGGAATGAAGTATGTGGCCTCTCAGATGTTGTTGCTGGTTCACTTGTGTCCATAGAGGCGGAAAATAAACGCTGGTTCACTTGTGTCCATAGAGGCGGAAAATAAACGCTGGTTCACTTGTGTCCATAAAGGCGGAAAATAAACGCTGGTTCACTTGTGTCCATAGAGGCGGAAAATAAACGCTGGTTCACTTGTGTCCATAGAGGCGGAAAATAAACGCTGGTTCACTTGTGTCCATAGAGGCGGAAAATAAACGCTGGTTCACTTGTGTCCATAGAGGCGGAAAATAAACGCTGGTTCACTTGTGTCCATAGAGGCGGAAAATAAACGCTGGTTCACTTGTGTCCATAGAGGCGGAAAATAAACGCTGGTTCACCTGTGTCCATAGAGGCGGAAAATAAACGCTATCTAAAAGTTCTTCACGTTGCAATTTGTCCAGGATTATGTGCTCACGTAGGTAGCATTTCAATTTAAAACAAACACCTGCCTTAAAGAGTATTATTATTACATTCATATTGCTTGGCTGCAAAATCCTTGCTAATTAAAACACCTGAGCAGCACTTGTGTATATTTACTAGTTAAGTGTTAGCCGAATACAGGAGAGGAAAATACCGGAGACAACAGAAGTAATGTGAGGTATCTCACTCATTAACCAAACTTATTAACCATCAATAATACGGAGAATTCTTGTTGTCCAGACTGTCACGCTGTCACGTCATGACAGTCTCCTTCAGTTGTCAAAGTTGAATCTCGTACAGGCATACTTGTAATCTTCCTTCTATTAAGCAGTCATCAGAAATAAGAACCACATAGACGGACGTAACAAGAACCAGCGTCGCGAACCACTATGTCCTAACGACCCCAAAAAAATCCCGCACCACACCGCCTCATACCTCGAGAAACAAATACAAAATAGTAAACACGTTAACACTTAACCAGTGTCGACCAACGTCACCACAACACACAGCTGTTATGAAACACCTGAATAAATAATGGTGGGTGGATCTCACTAGCGATACTCAGGGTAAGTCTATCCAGGAGTGTTTCTCTAAGTTGGAAGAGCCTTCAAGGAAGGTAAGCTAATGGTAGAGCCATTTCCTCTTGATGTGAGGAAATGAAGCCATTATTTGCTTTCTCGGGGTCGAAGTTAGTTGCTTCTCGTTCCCTGGACTGTGGTCGTGGAAACTTATAATAAAAATATTAATGATAATAATAATAATAATATCAGTAATGATAGTAGTAGTATTAGTAGTAGCAGTAGTAGTAATATCAGTAGTAATAATAATAATAATAATAATAATAATAATAATAATAATAATAATAATAATAATAATAATAATAATAATAATAATAATAATAATAATCCTTCACACATACATTACGACTGTTACAATCGCTCATCCCACAACATTATTTAACCTGCCACAACATTATTTAACCTGCCACAACATTATTTAACCTGTCACAACATTATTTAACCTGCCACAACATTATTTAACCTGCCACAACATTATTTAACCTGCCACAACATTATTTAACCTGCCACAACATTATTTAACCTGCCACAACATTATTTAACCTGCCACAACATTATTTAACCTGCCACAACATTATTTAACCTGCCACAACATTATTTAACCTGCCACAACATTATTTAACCTGCCACAACATTATTTAACCTGCCACAACATTATTTAACCTGCCACAACATTATTTAACCTGCCACAACATTATTTAACCTGCCACAACACTGTTTAACCTGCCACAACATTATTTAACCTGCCACAACATTATTTAACCTGCCACAACACTGTTTAACCTGCCACAACACTGTTTAACCTGCCACAACACTGTTTAACCTGCCACAACATTATTTAACCTGCCACAACATTATTTAACCTGCCACAACACTGTTTAACCTGCCACAACACTGTTTAACCTGCCACAACACTGTTTAACCTGCCACAACATTATTTAACCTGCCACAACACTGTTTAACCTGCCACAACACTGTTTAACCTGCCACAACACTGTTTAACCTGCCACAACACTGTTTAACCTGCCACAACACTGTTTAACCTGCCACAACATTATTTAACCTGCCACAACACTGTTTAACCTGCCACAACACTGTTTAACCTGCCACAACACTGTTTAACCTGCCACAACACTGTTTAACCTGCCACAACACTGTTTAACCTGCCACAACACTGTTTAACCTGCCACAACACTGTTTAACCTGCCACAACACTGTTTAACCTGCCACAACACTGTTTAACCTGCCACAACATTATTTAACCTGCCACAACATTATTTAACCTGCCACAACACTGTTTAACCTGCCACAACACTGTTTAACCTGCCACAACATTATTTAACCTGCCACAACACTGTTTAACCTGCCACAACACTGTTTAACCTGCCACAACACTGTTTAACCTGCCACAACATTATTTAACCTGCCACAACACTGTTTAACCTGCCACAACACTGTTTAACCTGCCACAACACTGTTTAACCTGCCACAACATTATTTAACCTGCCACAACATTATTTAACCTGCCACAACACTGTTTAACCTGCCACAACACTGTTTAACCTGCCACAACATTATTTAACCTGCCACAACATTATTTAACCTGCCACAACACTGTTTAACCTGCCACAACACTGTTTAACCTGCCACAACATTATTTAACCTGCCACAACACTGTTTAACCTGCCACAACACTGTTTAACCTGCCACAACACTGTTTAACCTGCCACAACATTATTTAACCTGCCACAACATTATTTAACCTGCCACAACACTGTTTAACCCGCCACAACACTGTTTAACCTGCCACAACACTGTTTAACCTGCCACAACACTGTTTAACCTGCCACAACACTGTTTAACCTGCCACAACACTGTTTAACCTGCCACAACACTGTTTAACCTGCCACAACATTATTTAACCTGCCACAACACTGTTTAACCTGCCACAACACTGTTTAACCTGCCACAACATTATTTAACCTGCCACAACATTATTTAACCTGCCACAACACTGTTTAACCTGCCACAACACTGTTTAACCTGCCACAACATTATTTAACCTGCCACAACACTGTTTAACCTGCCACAACACTGTTTAACCTGCCACAACATTATTTAACCTGCCACAACATTATTTAACCTGCCACAACACTGTTTAACCTGCCACAACACTGTTTAACCTGCCACAACACTGTTTAACCTGCCACAACATTATTTAACCTGCCACAACACTGTTTAACCTGCCACAACACTGTTTAACCTGCCACAACACTGTTTAACCTGCCACAACACTGTTTAACCTGCCACAACACTGTTTAACCTGCCACAACATTATTTAACCTGCCACAACACTGTTTAACCTGCCACAACACTGTTTAACCTGCCACAACACTGTTTAACCTGCCACAACACTGTTTAACCTGCCACAACATTATTTAACCTGCCACAACATTATTTAACCTGCCACAACACTGTTTAACCTGCCACAACACTGTTTAACCTGCCACAACACTGTTTAACCTGCCACAACATTATTTAACCTGCCACAACATTATTTAACCTGCCACAACATTATTTAACCTGCCACAACACTTTTTAACCTGCCACAACATTATTTAACCTGCCACAACATTATTTAACCTGCCACAACATTATTTAACCTGCCACAACATTATTTAACCTGCCACAACATTATTTAACCTGCCACAACATTATTTAACCTGCCACAACATTATTTAACCTGCCACAACACTGTTTAACCTGCCACAACACTGTTTAACCTGCCACAACATTATTTAACCTGCCACAACATTATTTAACCTGCCACAACATTATTTAACCTCCCACAACATTATTTAACCTCCCACAACATTAGTTAACCTGCCACAACACTGTTTAACCTGCCGCAACACTGTTTAACCTGCCACAACACTGTTTAACCTGCCACAACATTATTTAACCTGCCACAACATTATTTAACCTGCCACAACATTATTTAACCTGCCACAACATTATTTAACCTCCCACAACATTATTTAACCTGCCACAACACTGTTTAACCTGCCACAACATTATTTAACCTGCCACAACATTATTTAACCTGCCACAACATTATTTAACCTGCCACAACATTATTTAACCTGCCACAACATTATTTAACCTGCCACAACATTATTTAACCTGCCACAACATTATTTAACCTGCCACAACACTGTTTAACCTGCCACAACATTATTTAACCTGCCACAACATTATTTAACCTGCCACAACATTATTTAACCTGCCACAACATTATTTAACCTGCCACAACATTATTTAACCTGCCACAACATTATTTAACCTGCCACAACATTATTTAACCTGCCACAACATTATTTAACCTGCCACAACATTATTTAACCTTCCACAACACTGTTTAACCTGCCACAACATTATTTAACCTGCCACAACACTGTTTAACCTGCCACAACACTGTTTAACCTGCCACAACACTGTTTAACCTGCCACAACATTATTTAACCTGCCACAACACTGTTTAACCTGCCACAACACTGTTTAACCTGCCACAACACTGTTTAACCTGCCACAACATTATTTAACCTGCCACAACATTATTTAACCTGCCACAACACTGTTTAACCTGCCACAACACTGTTTAACCTGCCACAACAT
>NW_027195798.1:130000-133376 GCF_038502225.1 Cherax quadricarinatus
CTTTATCATACCTCTGCTTAAAGCTATGTATGGATCCTACCTCCACTACATCGCTTCCCAAACTATTCCACTTACTGACTACTCTGTGGCTGAAGAAATACTTCCTAACATCCCTGTGATTCATCTGTGTCTTCAGCTTCCAACTGTGTCCCCTTGTTACTGTGTCCAATCTCTGGAACATCCTGTCTTTGTCCACCTTGTCAATTCCTCTCAGTATTTTGTATGTCGTTATCATGTCCCCCCTATCTCTCCTGTCCTCCAGTGTCGTCAGGTTGATTTCCCTTAACCTCTCCTCGTAGGACATACCTCTTAGCTCTGGGACTAGTCTTGTTGCAAACCTTTGCACTTTCTCTAGTTTCTTCACGTGCTTGGCTAGGTGTGGGTTCCAAACTGGTGCCGCATACTCCAATATGGGCCTAACGTACACGGTGTACAGGGTCCTGAATGATTCCTTATTAAGATGTCGGAATGCTGTTCTGAGGTTTGCTAGGCGCCCATATGCTGCAGCAGTTATTTGGTTGATGTGCGCTTCAGGAGATGTGCCTGGTGTTATACTCACCCCAAGATCTTTTTCCTTGAGTGAGGTTTGTAGTCTCTGGCCCCCTAGACTGTACTCCGTCTGCGGTCTTCTTTGCCCTTCCCCAATCTTCATGACTTTGCACTTGGTGGGATTGAACTCCAGGAGCCAATTGCTGGACCAGGTCTGCAGCCTGTCCAGATCCCTTTGTAGTTCTGCCTGGTCTTCCATCGAGTGAATTCTTCTCATCAACTTCACGTCATCTGCAAACAGGGACACCTCAGAGTCTATTCCTTCCGTCATGTCGTTCACAAATACCAGAAACAGCACTGGTCCTAGGACTGACCCCTGCGGGACCCCGCTGGTCACAGGTGCCCACTCTGACACCTCGCCACGTACCATGACTCGCTGCTGTCTTCCTGACAAGTATTCCCTGATCCATTGTAGTGCCTTCCCTGTTATCCCTGCTTGGTCCTCCAGTTTTTGCACCAATCTCTTGTGTGGAACTGTGTCAAACGCCTTCTTACAGTCCAAGAAAATGCAATCCACCCACCCCTCTCTCTCTTGTCTTACTGCTGTCACCATGTCATAGAACTCCAGTAGGTTTGTGACACAGGATTTCCCGTCCCTGAAACCATGTTGGCTGCTGTTGATGAGATCGTTCCTTTCTAGGTGTTCCACCACTCTTCTCCTGATAATCTTCTCCATGATTTTGCATACTATACATGTCAGTGACACTGGTCTGTAGTTTAATGCTTCATGTCTGTCTCCTTTTTTAAAGATTGGGACTACATTTGCTGTCTTCCATGCCTCAGGCAATCTCCCTGTTTCGATAGATGTATTGAATATTGTTGTTAGGGGTACACATAGCACCTCTGCTCCCTCTCTCAATACCCATGGGGAGATGTTATCTGGCCCCATTGCCTTTGAGGTATTTAGCTCACTCAGAAGCCTCTTCACTTCTTCCTCGGTGGTGTGCACTGTGTCCAGCACTTGGTGGTGTGCCCCACCTCTCCGTCTTTCTGGAGTCCCTTCTGTCTCCACTGTGAACACTTCTTTGAATCTCTTGTTGAGTTCTTCACATACTTCACGGTCATTTCTTGTTGACTCTCCTCCTTCCTTCCTTAGCCTGATTACCTGGTCCTTGACTGTTGTTTTCCTCCTGATGTGGCTGTACAACAGTTTTGGGTCAGATTTGGCTTTCGCTGCTATGTCATTTTCATATTGTCTTTGGGCCTCCCTTCTTATCTGTGCATATTCGTTTCTGGCTCTACGACTGGTCTCCTTATTCTCCTGGGTCCTTTGCCTTCTATATTTCTTCCATTCCCTAGCACACTTGGTTTTTGCCTCCCTGCACTTTTGGGTAAACCATGGGCTCATCCTGGCTTTTTCATTCTTCCTGTTACCCTTGGGTACAAACCTCTCCTCAGCCTCCTTGCATTTTGTTGCTACATATTCCATCATCTCATTAACTGGCTTCCCTGCCAGTTCTCTGTCCCACTGAACCCCGTTCAGGTAGTTCCTCATTCCTATGTAGTCCCCTTTCTTGTCGTTTGGCTTCATTCGTCCTGGCCTTCCTGCTTCTCCCTCCACTTGTAGCTCTACTGTGTATTCGAAGCTTAAAACCACATGGTCACTGGCCCAAAGGGGTCTTTCGTATGTGATGTCCTCGATATCTGCACTACTCAAGGTGAATACTAAGTCCAGCCTTGCTGGTTCATCCTCTCCTCTCTCTCTTGTAGTGTCCCTTACGTGTTGGCACATAAAGTTTTCCAGTACCACCTCCATCATCTTAGCCCTCCATGTATCTTGGCCCCCATGTGGGTCCAAGTTCTCCCAATCGATCTCCTTATGGTTAAAGTCACCCATGATCAGGAGCTTTGCCCTGCATGCATGAGCTCTTCTGGCCACTCTAGCCAGTGTATCAACCATCGCTCTATTGCTCTCGTCGTACTCTTGCCTTGGCCTCCTGCTGTTCTGTGGTGGGTTATACATCACTGCTATTACCACCTTGGGACCTCCAGAGTGAAGTGTTCCCGCTATGTAATCACTTTCTTCTCCGCTGTCTCCTCTCTCCAGCTCATCAAAATTCCAGCGATTTTTGATCAGCAACGCCACTCCTCCACCCCCCCTGTTCCTTCTGTCTTTCCTCAGGATTTGGTATCCCGTTGGAAAGATGGCATCTGTTATCATACCTGTAAGCTTGGTTTCTGTGAGAGCTATGATGTCCGGTGATGCCTCTTTGACTCTTTCATGCCACTCCTCCCACTTATTTGTTATTCCATCAGCGTTTGTGTGTGTGTGTGTGTGTGTGTGTGTGTGTGTGTGTGTGTGTGTGTGTGTGTGTGTGTGTGTGTGTGTGTGTGTGTGTGTGTGTGTGTGTGTGTGTGTGTGTGTGTGTGTTTCTGTGTGTGTACCAAGACAACTAGCTGTGGTCTGTGTCAAGTCTTCCTTCTCATTTCAGACCTTAATTCAGTTTTCCTTCTCGTTACCGCCCTCCCACTAATTGAAAATTAATTAATTCATGCAGAAGGAGAGACAGGGAGAGAGAGAGAGTGAGAGAGAGAGAGAGAGAAAGAGAGAGAGAGAGAGAGAGAGAGAGAGAGAGAGAGAGAGAGAGAGAGAGAGAGAGAGAGAGAGAGAGAGAGAGAGAGAGAGAGAGAGAGAGAGAGATCTGTCATTTCAGCAGAGCCTTCAACACAGGAGGGATGTGGGTGGCCTTACTGTTATGTACAAGCCCAATATTATCAAAGTACCACACTTGGATCCACTTCGAGGACAGCGTGAAGCAAGCTTCTATACCACAAGACGGGCAGCCAGCAGCAACTTCACAATGGCTGTACCCTTCTCCAGAACATC
>NW_027195799.1:0-87500 GCF_038502225.1 Cherax quadricarinatus
CTGCAAACAGGGACACCTCGGAGTTCATTCCTTCAGTCATGTCGTTCACAAATACCAGAAACAGCACTGGTCCTAGGACTGACCCCTGTGGGACCCCGCTGGTCACAGGTGCCCACTCTGACACCTCGCCACGTACCATTACTCGCTGCTGTCTTCCTGACAAGTATTCCCTGATCCATTTCAGTGCCTTCCCTGTTATCCCTGCTTGGTCCTCCAGTTTTTGCACTAATCTCTTTTGTGGTACTGTGTCAAACGCCTTCTTGCAGTCCAAGAAAATGCAATCCACCCACCCCTCTCTCTCTTGTCTTACTGCTGTCACCATGTCATAGAACTCCAGTAGGTTTGTGACACAGGATTTCCCGTCTCTGAAACCATGTTGGCTGCTGGTGATGAGATCATTCCTTTCTAGATGTTCCACCATTCTTCTCCTGACAATCTTTTCCATGATTTTGCATGCTATACATGTCAGTGACGAGTATGTAGGTGGCAGCACGAGCATGGCACAAAATATGAACTCAGCTGGCAGACAGCATAGGCTGTTTACAGTGTATTAAGGGCCGCCTCCCTCCATGGCATGGTGACAAAGAAAACACATTCATCATCATTCATTCAGTCACCTCATTCCAGTAGAATGCTGACATCACAGCCAGACTGCCCTCCGCCTGCAT
The DNA here is from genome assembly GCF_038502225.1 of Cherax quadricarinatus. Classification (NCBI taxonomy): domain Eukaryota; kingdom Metazoa; phylum Arthropoda; class Malacostraca; order Decapoda; family Parastacidae; genus Cherax; species Cherax quadricarinatus. Next base: position 669 of record NW_027195799.1, read on the forward strand.
TATCCATATCCCTCCTTCAAAATGCAGTCACTGCCCGTCTTCTCACGTTTGGTTACCAACGCTCGTTGTCTGTTATACTTTCTGGCACACCACTTCTGAGCTTCACGGGCTTATTGTGAATCTTCTCTCTGTGTCGTCTTAAATGTCTGTCTCGTAGTGACCAAAATTCGAAAAGAACTATCCACTGTGAAATTCATGACAAAGATCCGTGGCAGAAGAATCTTCTAGGGTCGTCTGGCAAGACCCGTTAGGGTTATACAACACTAATGGATTGTGAAGATGCTAAAGGATCTGGTTAGCAGTAATCTAAAACCAAGACAACAGTGCATTAGTGTTCGCAATAAAGCTAACAGAATTCTTGGCTTCATATCTAGAAGTATAAATAATAGAAGTCCTCAGGTTGTTCTTCAACTCTATATATCCTTGGTTAGGCCTCATTTAGACTATGCTGCTCAGTTCTGGTCACCGTATTACAGAATGGATATAAATGCTCTGGAAAACGTACAGAGGAGGATGACAAAGATGATCCCATGTATCAGAAATCTTCCCAATGAGGATAGACTGAGGGCCCTGAATCTGCACTCTCTCAAAAGGTGTAGAATTAGGGGGATATAATCGAGGTGTATAAATGGAAAACAGGAATAAATAAAGGGGATGTAAATAGCGTGCTGAAAATTTCCAGCCAAGACAGGGCTCGCAGCAATGGTTTCAAGTTGGAAAAATTCAGATTCAGGAAGGATATGGGAAAGCACTGGTTTGGTAATAGAGTCGTGGATGAGTGGAACAAACTCCCGAGTACAGTTATTCAGGCTAAAACGTTGTGTAGTTGTGTGTAGTGGTCAGTCGTCACGTGAGGTCACAAGTCTTGAGCTGCTTTGGGGATTAGTGTGGACGGTTACAAATCCATGGCTTGCTTTTGCAGTGTTTTAAAAATTGAGGTTGGAGAGTTGAAGGAGGAAGTCTTGCTTCTCCAGGAGGAGAGCGAAACGTTGCCACAATAAATGTCACATTAGTTGCACTTGTGTCCTTTTACTTTACATATTGTCGGTAATTCTACCAACTTTATTACAATTTAAATTGTGTTAGACAAGATATAAAATTAGAAGCATCAGCCACTGAATCTGTTTGGTTACAGCTTCTCGAGGGCCGTGAAAAACTAATTTTGGGTGTGATTTACAGGGCCCCAAATCTTGATAGGGAGTGCGGTAAACTTCTATGGGATGAAATTCGTAAGGTATCTACATACGAAAATGTTGTGATAATGGGATATTTCAACTACAGACAGATTGACTGGAGCAATTTGACAGGAAATTTAGAGAAGTGATTTTCTTGATACGATTCAGGATTGTTTTTTAAAACAGTTTGTGACAGAGCCAACTAGAGGAAATAACCTGCTTGACTTGGCTCTTGCCACCAGGGAAATGCTAATTAATAATTTTGAGGTTAATGATGAGCTTGGGGAAAGTGATCACAAATCACTCAGTTTTAATATATCATGGAATTCCCCTAATAATGGCAATCAAGTCTCCGTCCAATGACTTCCGCTTGGCTGATTTCATAGGACTGAAAAATTACTTGGGTGGGCTGAACTGGAATGTCCTGACTATGGGTCAGGTAGGTGGTGATTGCCGATATGTTTTCCAGGGCATAGTTCTAGCTGCTCAGACAACTTATGTTCTAAATAGGGAAATCAGATCAAGCAAAAATGATCTTAAATGGATGAGCAATAGTTTAAAACATCTCATTGGTCAAGAGAGAGGCATATATAGGCAAATCAAAAGAGGAGAGGTGCAATTAAGAAATCAATATATTCAGTTAAAAAGAGAAATAAAAAGAGGAATAAGAAAAACAAAGAGATTATGAGGTTAAAGTTGCAAGGGAATCGAAGACTAACCCAAAAGGATTCTTTCAGGTATACAGAAGTAAGATCAGGGACAAGATAGGCCCACTCAAAAGTTACTCGGGTCAGCTCACGGACAATGATAAGGAAATGTGTAGAATTTTTAACACATACTTCCTCTCAGTTTTTACACAGGAAGATACTAGCGATATTCCAGAAATAATAAATTATGTAGAACAGGATGATGATAAACTATGCACGATTAGGGTCACAAGTGACATGGTCCTTAGGCAAATAGATAAATTAAAACCTAACAAATCCCCAGGCCCTGATGAACTGTATGCAAGGGTTCTAAAGGAATGTAAAGAGGAGCTTAGCAAACCTCTGACTAATCTTTTCAACATATCACTACAGACTGGCATGGTGCCAGATAAGTGGAAAATGGCAAATGTGATACCTATTTACAAGGCAGGTGACAGGTCCTTAGCTTCGAACTATAGACCAATAAGCCTAACCTTTATAGTGGGAAAATTTATGGAATCAATAATTGCCGAGGTAGTTCGTAGCCACCTTGAAAAGCATAAATTAATCAAAGAATCTCAGCATGGTTTTACAAAGGGGCGTTCCTGCCTTACGAATTTATTAACTTTTTTCACTAAGGTGTTTGAGGAGGTAGATCATGGTAATGAATATGATATTGTGTATATGGACTACCTGGAGGTTATTCCGGGGATCAACGCCCCCGCGGCCCGGTCCATGACCAGGCCTCCCGATGGATCAGGGCCTGATCAACTAGGCTGTTACTGCTGGCCGCACGCAGTCCAACGTACGAGCCACAGCCCGGCTGATCCGGCACTGACTTTAGGTATCTGTCCAGCTCTCTCTTGAAGGCAGCCAGGGGTTTATTGGCAATTCCCCTAATGCTTGATGGGAGGCTGTTGAACAGTCTTGGGCCCCGGACACTTATGGTGTTTTCCCTTAGTGTACCAATGGCGCCCCTACTTTTTATTGGGGGCATTTTGCATCGCCTGCCCAGTCTTTTACTTTCGTAGGGAGTGATTTCTGTGTGCAGATTTGGGACCATTCCTTCCAAGATTTTCCAAGTGTAGATTATGATATATCTCTCCCTCCTGCGTTCCAACGAGTACAAGTCAAGTGCTTCCAAGCGTTCCCAGTAGTTAAGGTGCTTGACAGAACTTATACGTGCAGTAAAGGATCTCTGTACACTCTCTAGATCTGCGATTTCACCTGCTTTGAATGGAGATGTTAATGTACAGCAGTATTCCAGCCTAGAGAGAACAAGTGATTTGAAAAGGATCATCATTGGCTTGGCATCTCTCGTTTTGAAAGTTCTCATTATCCATCCTATCATTTTCTTTGCACGTGCGATCGTGGCACTGTTGTGATCCTTGAAAGTGAGATCCTCAGACATTACTACTCCCAGGTCCCTTACATTATTTTTCCGCTCTATTGTATGGCCGGAGTCAGTAGTATACTCTGTTCTAGTTATTATCTCCTCCAGTTTTCCATAACGGAGTAGTTGGAATTTGTCCTCATTGAACATCATATTGTTTACCGTTGCCCACTGGAAAACTTTGTTTATATCTTCTTGGAGGTTAACCGCGTCCTCAGCAGATGACAGCCTCATGCAGATCCTAGTATCATCCGCAAAGGATGATACGGTGCTGTGGTGTATATCTCTATGTCTGATATGAGGATAAGGAATAAGATGGGGGCGAGTACTGTGCCTTGTGGAACAGAGCTCTTCACTATGGCAGCTTCCAATTTAACTCTGTTGACCACTACTCTTTGTGTTCGATTTGTTAGGAAGTTGAAGATCCATCTCCCTACTTTCCCAGTTATTCCTTTAGCACGTATTTTATGTGCTATTACGCCATGATCGCATGTGTCAAATGCTTTTGCAAAGTCTGTGTATATTACATCTGCATTCTGATTTTCTTTCAGTGCATCCAAGGCCATGTCATAGTGATCCAGTAGTTGTGAGAGGCAGGAGCGACCTGCCCTGAACCCATGTTGCCCTGGATTGTGCAGATTTTGGGAATCCAGGTGATTTGCAATCCTTCTTTTTAGCACTCTTTCAAAGATTTTTATGATGTGGGACGTCAGAGCTATTGGTCTATAGTTCTTAGCTAATGCTTTGCTGCCACCTTTATGGAGTGGGGCTTTTGACAGGGTCTCAGAGACTATTGAGGAAAATTAAGGCACATGGAATAGGAGGAGAAACTTTTTTCCTGGATAGAGGCATGGTTGACAAATAGGCAGCAGAGTTTGCATAAATGGGGGGAAATCAGAGTGGGGAAGCGTCATGAGCAGTGTTCCACAAGGGTCAGTGTTGGGTCCCCTATTGTTCAGAATATACATAAACGACACTGATGAGGGCATAAAGAGCGACATAAGCAAGTTTGCCAATGACACCAAAATAGGCCGTCGAATTCATTCTGACGAGGACATTAGAGCACTCCAGGATAATTTGAATAGACTGATGCAGTGGTCGGAGAAGTGGCAGATGCAGTTTAATGTAGACAAATGCAAAGTTCTAAATGTTGGACAGGAAAATAACCATGTCACATATAAACTAAATGTAGATCTTAATATTACGGATTGCGAAAAAGATTTAAGAGTTCTGGTTAGCAGTAATCTGAAACCAAGACAGTGCATAAGTGTTCGCAATAAAGCTATGTAAGAATGGTATACAATACCGACAAGATGAAATTAAGACACATGTGCAACATCTGGGTATCTTTATTGTAGACGTTTCGCCATCCAGTGGCTTTATCAATACAAATTCCAGGACATAACTTGAAGACAGTAGAACTATGTACAGAAGATGAGGTAATCAGTCCCTCACACTTGGAGTAGGTGCGAAGAGCACCGTAGTCGTGGAGATTCTGAAGCAGAAGCATTTATGTATGTATAATGTTCGCCAAGACCGTAGTCCTGGCACGGGTCTCAATCTTGCGATGACCCGTCTCTGGCTCCCGAGGGAGAAAGGTTTCTACAATGATGCGACATATGCTGCTCAAGCACTCTTCTGGTCAGTTCAACTGGTGCATCTCATAAGCGACAACACCGTATGTACTCCTAACTATGGACACTAGCGAGGAGGAGGATATGTCGTTATCACAGGTAACAGCTTGTCTGGTTCGTTGACTCCATGGTACACTAGTGTGGCCGCAGTCATCTCTGGTTCCTCTTCGGGAGGGAATATCACTCCTAGTTGCCTGCGGAGTGTCTCAGTAACTTCGCACTCCAGAAGATAGTGTGTTAGGGGCCGCTGGACAACGTGCTGACAGTACTGGCACATCTCCTCCTCAGCCTTGTCTACCATCATCTTGGCTGTGGGAAAGCCCAAACGAAGCCAATGGATGGCGGTACACTGCGCTCTGGACCAGCTTCTATCATATGGAGGGGGTTCTCCCTGAGTCGCTGCTTGGTACCACTGCTGAGATGGGGTATCACCTAAGACCTCCCCCATAAGTTTCATGGCTCTGGCAGCCACCAGTTTGGTCTGTCGTAGGCTGATTGGGACAGTAATCCCAACATGTGGATAGTCTGTTGCTGCCTTGGCTGCATCATCTGCCGCCTCATTTCCCCGGATGCCAGCATGGCTGGGGATCCAGTTCAATGTCGATCTGTTACCCTGAACTTCTAAGGCTGTCATTATGCTCAGGATCGATGTGATGAGGTGAACATTGTCCTGTGGTTGAGGATGGGAGAGGGCATTGATTGCAGACGTGGAATCAACATGTATGACAGGTCGAAGTCGAAGCAGAAGCAAGACGCCTGACGCTTCTATACTAACGTCAGGTGCAAATGGGACGGGTAGCAGGCGAGGGCATTGTCACTGGTAGGCGGGATTCCCCAGTGGAAGTAGGTCCTACCCAAAAAGATGGGTTAGAAACGTTGCCACAATAAATGTCACATTAGTTGCACTTGTGTCCTTTTACTTTACAGTAGTAGTTGTCGTAGTCTTGAAGGTTATGTACATGTCCTTAGAATCAAGATTCCATGATGTTGCAGTGTCTGACAAGTTGTGTAAGAATGGTATACAATACCAACAAGATGAAATTAAGACACATGTGCAACATCTGGGTATCTTTATTGTAGACGTTTCGCCATCCATGAATCTCCACGACTACGGTGCTCTTCGCACCTACTCCAAGGTTGAGGGACTGATTACCTCATCTTCTGTACACAGTTCTACTGTCTTCAAGTTATGTCCTGGAATTTGTATTGATAAAACCACTGGATGGCGAAACGTCTACAATAAAGATACCCAGATGTTGCACATGTATCAATAAAGCTAACAGAATCCTTGGCTTCATATCAAGAAGCATAAATAATAGGAGTCCTCAGGTTGTTCAACTCTATATATCCTTGGTTAGGCCTCATTTAGATTATGCTGCACAGTTTTGGTCACCGTATTACAGAATGGATATAAATGCTCTGGAAAACATACAAAGGAGGATGACAAAGTTGATCCCATGCATTAGAAATCTTCCCCATGAGGATAGACTGAGGGCCCTGAATCTGCACTCTCTAGAAAGGCGTAGAACCAGGGGGGGGGTATATGAGTGAGGTGTATAAATGGAGGACAGGAATAAATAAAGGGGATGTAAATAACGTGCTGAAAATATCTAGCCTAGACAGGACACGCAGCAATGGTTTTAAGTTGGAAAAATTCAGATTCAGGAAGGATATAGGAAAGCACTGGTTTGGTAATAGAGTTGTGGATGAGTGGAACAAACTCCCGTTGTGTAGTTTTAAAAATAGATTAGATAAGTACATGAGTGGGTGTGAGTTGGACCTGATTAGCTTGTATTACTAGGTCAGATGCCGTGTTCCTTGGGTGAATGTGACCTACCTGACTAGGTTGGGGCATTGGCCGGTAGGAGACTTGGACCTGCCTCGCATGGGCCAGTAGGTCTGCTGCAGTGTTCTTTATGTTCTTATGAGTGGGTGTGGGTGGGTGTGAGTTGGACCTGACTAGCTTGTGCTGCTGGGTCTGGTGCCGTGCTCCATCCTTAAGTGGAGGTGACCAGACTGGGTGGGCCATTGCACTAATCCGGGGGGGGGGACATGGACCTGCTCCGCATGGGTCAGTAGGCATGTTGCAGTGTTCCTTCTTTCTTATGTTCTTAAGAAATGTTCGTCCAAGGAACTGGAGCTATCTTTCTCTACATAGATCAGAGTTGATTACTTCTTTTTCTTCAGTACTGTATTGCCTAAGAATACTTAGAATTTCACAATTTACTAAAATAATCCGCGTCAGATGTTTTCCTTGGAGTATATCATGATTCGCTTCTCTTACACGCGAATCCAGGAAAAGCGCCCACCAATTTACCCTGGGGTGATAACTTACCCCAGGTAACACTACCTTCATCCCCTGCCACCTGCCTGGCCTGGCCTCCCACCAGCCCTGAGTTGCACACTTGCCCATGTTGCCGCGGTACAGCAGCCAAGGCTAAAGCTATCAGTGTAGCACACTGCCCCTGCCTCCTTGCTGAGGAATACTGGGCTTCTCTTATGAGAGAAACCGAACAGTATTCGGAGAACTTGACAGGATAATTATTTACTGACTGAAGTGTAAAGTGATGAAGGATACATATACCGGAGATTCAAATTAAAAGTAATAACCCTGAAGGATGGACGGATTTGGGCACGGAATACAAAGTGATCTTGGCTAGGTAATCTCAGGCCCCCATCCACTTTCAGTTACCCAAAAATTACGGTAATTAAAAGGTAATAGCGGTAAACATAATATAGAAATATATGCGAGTGGTGTTCAAAAGAAAATAATTATATAAAAATTGGGAAATATATCAATATTATCAATAAAACTGAAGTAATGATGCTCGTTTATAAAAATGGCGAATGGAGTAATAAAGAAAGTTTCTGAAATAATGGGGAAAATAAAATGTGAAGAATCAAGACAGGAAATAACTGTGGAAGAAATACGGGAAATATATTTCAACAATGAGCTAGAAGTAAAAGGTTTAATAAATGAAACTCAAGCACCAGATATGCGCACTGAGAGTATACTGTAATAAACACAGACCAGCAATTAAAAATAATAGCATATAGAAAATGTGATAGAATTTAAAATTACAAAAGAAATATTGAGTGCTTTCCGGAACGATTGATACAAGTCTAATACAAGTCTTTAAGGTAACTGACACATGGCAGGACATTAACAATACAGTATTTAATTAAGAATAAATTGTATGGTAATTATGTCAAGAACTGAAAGTTATAAAGATGAAATGTCAATAATTTAACAAATTATTACTCGTCCTTGGCTCTGAAAATTGCTGCGACAAAATCCTGTTGTGGAATGTAACGATGAGTGGCAGAAGATGATGTAAGTAACCCGTAAGGATGCTACGAAGTTTTTTTTTTTTTTTTAATTTTCAGTGGTGACGAACTATCTAGACCAGGGGTAGGGTTTATGTTGGAAGACCACATTGGAGAAATTTTGATTAGGTATAGTGCAAAATGTCGATTTTTGTAAAAAAGTTAATTATATAATAACTTCAATAAAAATAATTCATTCAGAAGTCGGCATTAAGGCCATAGGTTCCCCACCTCTGAATACTAGACGAAGAGATACGGAGATACACACATATGAGCACGTATATTCAGGTCAAGAAGCCAGGAATTTGCAAACTCGTTCGACAGTTCTAAGGAGCCAGGAGCTATCAATCGACCCTTACAAACACATTCTATTAGCTTTATTGCGAACACTTATGCACTGTTGTCTTGGTTTCAGATTACTGCTAACCGGAACTCCTAAATCTTTTTCGCAATCCGTAATATTAAGATCTACATTATTTAGTTTATATGTGGCATGGTTATTGTCCTGTCCAACATTTAGAACTTTGTGTACGAATGGTATACAATACACGGCTACGACAACTACTACTACAACTACTACTACAACTAACCCATCTCTTTGGGAAGGACCTACTTCCACTGGGGAATCCCGCCTACCAGTGAATATGCCCTCGTCTGCTACACCTGACGTTACTATATAAGCGCCAGGATCCTTTCTTCTGCTTCAAACTGCATCTGCCACTTCTCCGACCACTGCATCAGTCTATTCAAATCTTCCTGGAGTGCTCGAATGTCCTCGTCAGAATGAATTCGACGGCCTATTTTGGTGTCATCGGCAAACTTGCCGATGTCGCTCTTTATGCCCTCATCTATGTCGTTTATGTAGATTGTGAACAGCAGGGGGCCCAACACTGACCCCTGTGGAACACCGCTCGTGACGCTTCCCCACTCTGATTTCTCCCCATTTATGCAAACTCTCTGCTGCCTATTTGTCAACCATGCCTCTATCCAGGAAAAAATTTCTCCTCCTATTCCATGTGCTTTAATTTTCCTCAATAGTCTCTGATGTGGGACCCTGTCAAAAGCCTTACTGAAGTCCATATACACAATATCATATTCATTACCATGATCTACCTCCTCAAATACCTTAGTGAAAAAAGTTAATAAATTCGTAAGGCAGGAACGCCCCTTTGTAAAACCATGCTGAGATTCGTTGATTAATTTATGCTTTTCAAGGTGGCTACGAACTGCCTCGGCAATTATTGATTCCATAAATTTTCCCACTATGGAGGTTAGGCTTATTGGTCTATAGTTCGAAGCTGAGGACCTGTCACCTGCTTTGAAAATAGGTATCACATTTGCCATTTTCCACTTATCTGGCACCATGCCAGTTTGTAGTGATATGTTGAAAAGATTAGCCAAAGGTTTGCTAAGCTCCTCTTTACATTCCTTTAGAACCCTTGCATACAGTTCATCAGGGCCTGGGGATTTGTTAGGTTTTAATTTATCTATTTGCCTAAGGACCATGTCACTTGTGACCCTAATCGTGCACAGTTTATTATCGTCCTGTTCTACATAATTTATCATTACTGGAATATCGCTGGTATCCTCCTGTGTAAAAACTGAGAGGAAGTATGTGTTAAAAATTCTACACATTTCCTTATCACTGTCAGTGAGCTGACCCGAGGAACTTTTGAGTGGGCCTATCTTGTCCCTGATCTTACTTCTGTATACCTGAAAGAATCCTTTTGGGTTAGTCTTCGATTCTCTTGCAACTTTAACCTCATAATCTCTTTTTGCTTTTCTAATTCCCTTTTTTTATTTCTCTCTTTAACTGAATATATCGATTTCTTAATTGCCCCTCTCCTCTTTTGATTTGCCTATATATGCCTCTCTTTTGACCAATCAGATATTTTAATCTATTGTTCATCCATTTAGGATCATTTTTATTTGATCTGATTTCCCTATTTGGAACATAATTTGACTGAGCAGCTAGAACTATGCCCTGGAAAGCATCATATCGGCAACCATCACCACCTACCTGACCCTTAGTCAGGTCATTCCAGTTCAGCCCACCTAAGTAATTTTTCAGTCCTATGAAATCAGCCAAGCGAAAGTCAGGGACGGAGACTTAGATTGCCATTATTAGGGGAATTCCATGATATGTTAAAACTGATGATTTGTGATCACTTTCCCCAAGCTCATCATTAACCTCAAGATTATTAATTAGTGTTTCCCTACTGGCAAGAACCAAGTCAAGGAGGTTATTTCCCCTAGTTGGCTCTGTCACAAACTGTTTTAAAAAACAATCCTGGATCGTATCAAGAAAGTCACCTGACTCTAAATTTCCTGTCAAATTGTTCCAGTCAATCTGTCTATAGTTGAAATCTCCCATTAGCACAACATTTTCGTATGTAGATGCCTTACGAATTTCGTCCCATAGAAGTTTACTGCACTCCCTATCAAGATTTGGGGCCCTGTAAATCACACCCAAAATTAGTTTTTCTCGGCCCTCGAGAAGCTGTAACCAAACAGATTCAGTGGCTGACGCTTCTACTTTTATATCTTGTCTAACACAACAATTTAAATTGTCTCTGACATACATCGCTACTCCACCACCCTTCCTGTTGACCCTGTCAGTGTGGAATAATTTATAGCCTTGTATGTGACATTCAGAGGGCATCTCTCTATCTTTCAGATTGAGCCAGGTCTCTGTTATAGCAATAATATCTATGTTTCCTGCACTTGCAATTAATCTTAGCTCATCTATCTGATTTCTTACACTCCTGCTATTAGTATAGAAAACCTTAAGGGAGCTAGTCCCTTGCTGCCCTCTGCTGTCCCCCTTTGTTTGCTGACCTGATCTGTTGTCTTTATTTATAACTTCATGCTGAATGCCTTTTATACATTTACTGTTTCCAACCCTAGTGTTGCAACCTGCTTGTTTCCCACACACACCCATACCTCTATCTTCTTTCAATTTAAAATCATAGGCATTTCACCAATGGACTTCTCAATTGAGTTTGCAAGTGCTACCACCCCAGCCCCAGAGAGATGTACCCCATCCCTTGCATACATATCATGTTTGCCATAAAAGTTGTTCCAGTCGTCAATGAATGGAATTGCAAGTTCCTTGCAGTATCTGTCTAGCCAGCAATTTACACCAATTGCCCTAGACAACCATTCATTTCCTACTCCCCTTCTAGGCAAGATGCTACATATGATTGGGACCCCTCCCTTAGACTTAATGAAATCTATAGCTGACCTGTACTTATCTAGCAGCTCTTCTCTCCTACCCTTCCCAATATCATTTCCACCAGCACTGAGACAGATAATGGGCTTGTTCCCATTACCTGACATGATATTATCCAGCCTGTTAACTATGTCCCCAACACCAGCTCCAGGGAAGCACACTCTATCTCTCATCTTCTTATTCCTATTACAAAAAGCACGGTCAATATATCTTACCTGAGAGTCACCAACCACAAGAATGCGCTTACCTTCATTAGCAGGGGCAGTAGTACCCTTACCTTCACTGGCCACTGAAGTACATTCATCCTGGAGAACAGAGAAGCGATTTCCTACCTTCAGATCTTCACTCTTAACTTTCCTTACTCTGATGCGCCTCCCATTACTGTGAACAACTCGCCACTTGTAGCAGGTGCTGGACTGCACCTCACTGCTGGTAGCCGTTGCTACCTCCCCACCTACAGCCTCCTCACAGTGAGAGACAGACTGCACCCCACTGCTAGAAGCCTCATTCCCCACATCTCCAACCACCTCACACTCTCTCCCAGGCCCATTGAGGTGGACCTTCAGCCTCCTAATCTCCTCCTGGAGAAGCAAGACCTCCTCCTTCAACTCTCCAACCTCAGATTTTAAAACACTGCAGAAGCAAGCCATGCTTTGTAACCGTCCACGAGCTGACCACGAGCTCGAAGCGAATACACCAGTACACACCCACGTCCCTCTCACACACAGGCATGTGTCTACCTATGTTGCTAGCAAACAGCTGACAAACAAGTGTAAGGTACTTACTGGTTCTGGCCATGTGTCAAAACGGATAGCCAGCTATAAGGGCGAGCATCGGTTCAGAAAAAGGAAGTTATTTCAAAGCATAACGTTCCTTACGCTTAGGTTATGGTAGGGACAGCATTATTTTTTTAAACATCAGTTAAGGCAGGAAACTAACAAGAGGTTAATCCAGAGAATGAAGAATAAGTCCGCTAAATAAATATTAACACTGGTAATGGTGTCTTACTGATATTCTAAAGACAAGGCAATGTATCCCCATTTTCCAGGCGCTGTGATCCTTGTAGTTTCGGCACTTCTCCATGAATAGTTATCCAGAAACAGTCTACACTAGCACACGCTTGTAATTTTAGAAAACTGTAATTGCCTAGTTCAGAAGGGTAAACTGGTTTGTTATTGCAATGTAACTTATACATCTGAAGCTCAGTTACGCCAGGCAAGGTGAGTGAAGACAAGTAGGTGAAACAAAGGAAGCAACACGAGATGCAAGAAGGGTCAATGCTTCCACCAACGTCACTGTCCGTGTGTTATGGGGCTATAGGACCCAGGCTACATGTATTTATCAAAGTAACAGTTACTCTGGAATACCTAATTATATTGAATTGATGGGGAACTTTGCTCTAAATGTCAGAAGTAACAGTTACTCTGATCTAATTATATTGAATTGAACTCTTATGACTGACTGAGAAGCAGCTGGGTCAAGCCTATTTTTCTCAATATAATAGGTTATACTATAGACACATAAACACACAAATTTAAATAAGTAGTTTATAAAGTTGTATTTCCTTTTGTAAAAGTAAAATTAAGGTGTGGTAGAATTGTGGTAACTGGAGAATTGTGCTTGGCAAATAAGTAGTTTATAAAGTTGTATTTCCTTTTGTAAAAGTAAAATTAAGGTGTGGTAGAATTGTGGTAACTGGAGAATTGTGCTTGGCAACAGTCTTTTGTTTTGGTGGGAGGAGCTTAGCCTCTTTCTCTCTTTCCTTCGCACTGACTTGGTCTCTCTGTGGCTGGCCTTCAACCTGGCAGGATCTCTGGGTCCTTCTTCTATCTTTTGGGGCATTATGTGTGCTCCAGGGGTGAGTTTTTATAATTTAAGTTGTGACCACCATACCCAGGGTGACTAAAGTGTGTCAAAACACTGGTTAGCCCAGAGTTATGTCAAGGAGAGAGGACTAAAGTTGTTGAGATATACCATGTGGGAGAACAGCTATGCAGTGTGTAGATCGTTGTTTTGAAAATGTGAGGCTGTAATTGTATATTCTGTACATATCTATTGAGAATACAGTTATATTTTTATAGTAGTAGTTTACATAACCTGTGAAGAGGGCTGGTGAAAGGGTATCAGAGACACTCAGGATGATCAGCCATGATGTAAGTATTACCCCTAGACAAATAAGACCATTAAGTAAAAGCTACCCCACACTAGAACATGTAGTGAGAACCTTACTATCAAAGTAATAAGGGACAAACAACGTAACATGGGAGCTTGACCGGGAGAGTTATTTGACTGCTAAAATAACTCAAAACATTCTTTGAACTATATGTGCTGGTATGGGGTAATAACAGTTGCATGTTTCTGGTAGAAGATTTACCAAGGTGGTGTCAGTGGAAGTGTTGTTTTCATATATTAGTTTACAGGTTGTTTTTCTCCTAAGGTGGGAGAAAGGTTGAGTAACACATTTTTGTTGTGGTTATGGTAAGTGCTATGTGCATAGTTTACATTCAATTTGTGTTATTTTATGTGCCTGTGGGAAAACTTTGTCCACTGATACTGTAAGAGGGAAGCAAGTGTTTAAAGATAAAACTATGTCAGAAGATGAGTCTTCAGATTTTTTAGGCTTCAGGGAAGAAGGTAATAATTCATCAGTAAACATGCCTGTTAATAGTGAAGATGAGGAATCACCTACTCCAGGTGATATGGAAATGGAGAGAATGAGACTGAAATTAGCTGTACTAGAGGCTGAAATGAAATTAATGAAAGCTAAGGAGAAAGAACGTCAAAGGTTAGGAGGTTCAGAACAAGAGCCTGAGCAGTACTTTAACATAACTAAAGCTGCAAATTTTGTCCCTAAGTTTACAGAGAGTGACCCAGATAGGTATTTTTCTTTTTTTGAGAAGACTGCTTTGGAGCAAGGATGGCCCAAACAGAAGTGGGCTACCCTAGTTCGCACACAACTTGTAGGTAAAGGATTCCAGAGAGTAGAGACTCTGGAGGGGCAAGATTTTTCTGATTATGATAAGATTAAAGAGGAAGTATTGCTTGCATACCAAATGATACCTGAGAAATATAGACAAAAGTTCAGGAATCAAAAATTTCAGGATGGGCAGACCTTAACTGAGTTTGGGAATGAGAAACTGTTCCTTTTTAAGAAATGGGTTTGTTCTAAAGGAGTTAATAAAGACTATAACAAATTAGTAGATCTGATGGTTCATGAGGAATTGTACAATACAATCCCTGTTGACCTCAGAGAATATTTGGAGGACAAAAACCCAGATAATCTTTCAGAAGCACTGGATCTAGGTGACCGATTTTTGGCTCGCAGGGAATTGGTAAGTAAAAACAGTCATGCTGCTTCTGAAAATTTCCCCACTCATTCTAAACCTTATTCCAAGTCTTATGGTCATAAAGGTAAGTGGGACAAGAATTTTCAGGAACAAATGAAGGCTGAGGTGCCCTCTAAAATAGAAGGAAAAGGTAAGTCAGCTGGAGTTCAAAGTTTACCTAGACAATCAGATAATGTTTCAGGTCCTCGAGTAAACAGTACCAGTCCTACACCAAATGGTAAAAATACCTTTAAGAGTTATGCCTGTTACTACTGTAACAAAACTGGACACACTCAAAAGTTTTGCTGGTCAAGGCGGCGAGATCAGGAAAGGGAGGAACCACCCCAGAGGACTCTAACTGCAGAGATACATCCAGTTGCCTGCATTAGGTCTTCAAGGCAAGGTGAGGAGGAACCTTTGGATCTAGACCCCAGGATGTGTATATTTTCTAGTAGGTCCACAGTTGGTTTGCAAAAGGATGTAGGCAGAGTTGAGAACATATTGTCCTTGAGAGATGGATGTAGCACCTACTCTTTGCTACGTGCTGGAGTGCTACCAGTGTCTAAGGATACCTATACTGGGGTAGATATATTGTTGAAGGGTATTACGGGTTCAACCATAAGGACACCTGTACACAAATTATGGGTAGAATCTGCATACCAAGTTGGCTATCTCCCTGTAGGTATCTCAGATGAAATTCCCTTCGAAGGGGTCGACCTCTTATTAGGGAATAATGTTATGGGCCTGTTAGACAGTGAGGAACAACTAGTTTGGGGGAAACTAAGTCCCAAATGTTGGGAGGAAATGGCTAGGAAAACCCTGCCAGACCTTCTCCCTGATGGTTCCACCATGAGAAGCATGGCTCATGATCATGCTACCAACAGTCTTCATGATATTTCTCATGAGGATGGTGAGGGCTTAAGTTTGGAAACTCTATTTTCTGATGTTGAACTGCAGTCAACTGAAGAAAAGGATGTTCCAGCCAGAGCTGAGCATGATTGGAGAATGGATCAGTTAAATAGTGTGAGAGAGGCTGCACCTGCTAGGGGGCAATTAATTTCTGTGCAGGAAAATGTCGCTGTTGCTGATCAGAGAGCTTTGACTGAGGAACAGATTTTAAATAAGTGTTTTCATTTCAGGGAGGAAACTCTTATAAAGAATTCACCTCTGTTTGCAGTATCGATGGAAGGAGAACAAGGGTTTTGTCCCCAGGTGGTGATGTCCAAGGTTTCCATGCATTTCTTCTGGTCTCAGCTGTGGGAGACTGTCAGAGAGCATATTGAGACCTATCATGCCTTTCAAATTATAGGGAAACCTAGTCTAAGTATTAAACCTGTTCCCCTTCAGTCGATTTCAGCACCAGGTGAACCCTTCAGCAAGCTGGTAGTGGATGTCGTTGGCCCACTCCCAAGGACCAGAATGGGAAATGATTATTTACTCACAAATATTTGCTCCACTACCAGGTACCTGGAAGCAGTCCCTCTGCATAAGATAACAGCTCATGTAGTCTTAAGGGCTTTGATGAAGTTCTTTTTTCATGTTGGTTTTCCTCAAGCAGTGCAAAAAGACCAAGGGCCTAACTTTACCTCGAAGTCTTTTAGAAATGTTTTGAAGGGACTAAAAGTAGAGCCTCAGTGTTCAACTGCCTATCACCCTCCATCTCAAGGGGAAATAGAGAAATTACATCAAACCCTCAAGACAACGATGCAAGCCTATGGTATAGACAATACTAACAACTGGGATGAGAGGATCCCTTTCTTTGTATTTGCTGAGTGGGGAAGCACTCTGGAATCTCTGAGCTATTGGCTTGGGGATGATGGTGATGCTCCCCCCTCGGAGCTTTTTCTCAGTTTCAGATACTGTTTGGCTCGTATGAGGTGGATGGTACCAGTGAACGTGCCCATCAACCAGATCAGGATGATGATGTGGGACCATAATATGGACCATGATACTCTGGAGGCTGGAGAGGAAGTGCTGATACTGGAGCCAATTCATGTATGGCAAGTTGCTGTGAGCTGAACATGTTGTGGGGGAAGTTCCCAGGGGTTAGATATAAAACCCACACCCCCAAGCAGGAAAAAAATGAGTATAATGTACACAGTAACCGGTTAAAGGGGTGGAAGTTATGTCAAAAATTCAGAGAGACCAATGTTTTAATGGAATGTAAAGGGCTGCAAAACAATAATCTGTATGAAATACCAAAAGTGTATTTAAGAAATAACATGTGTGTAAAAGATTTTGGGAAATGCATGCTTGGTTTTAATGAGAAAAATGTTGGAGAGTTGGCTCAGCCACCTTGGAACTTTATAAAAGTTTGGGATGTCAGTAATGGGGAAAAGTTGAAACTCCATGAAGAAATTGTTAAGGAAGCTGAGCCAATTCAACAATTTTTGTGTGGGAAAAATCTGTATGAAAAATTGGAGATGGAGGAAGAAGTGAAATTCTTCCAACACCAGTTTGTAGTGCTTAGTGAGAGTCAGTGGGCATTCCCATGCTTCATGGTTCCCAAATTAGATGGCACCCTGGGCATAAACACTGACTACCACAGAGTACGTTTAACAACTAAGGTTTACAGAATTAGAAAGATTGATACTTATGCACTAATTTCGTTAAGATGCAATTTTTGTGTGGGAAAAACATTTTAAATAAGTGCTAAAATGCTTCATGGTTCCCAAAAGATGTGGGCATAAACACTGACTACCACCATTTAACAACTAAGGTTTACAGAATTAGAAAGATTGATACTTATGCACTAAAAGATGCAAACATTTTAAATCTAAAACATGGAAGATGTGATTTCCATGGCCTGTGTTTACCAATGTGTGTAATGCAAATTGTGTTCATTGTGTGCTTAAAATTTGTGTGTGAGATGGAACGTGATGGTGTTTGTGTAAACTTGATGTATCCAACCTGGGTGCAAAGAGATGTCTTTGGTGTTTGTTGTTGCACTGCGAGAGGTTGCAGAACTGTTACTATCTATGAACAACCTTCTAAGTTTAAATGTCAACATTTTACCACAGGAAAGAAAATTTTCATTTTGGGGCTGGCTATTCAGCATTTGTACATGTCTCAGGATCTCTTCATCCTGTTCCTGTGTATAGTGACTAAAATCAGACTCTTAAAATGGGCTTTGTTCCTACAGCCTTTTAATTTGGAAGTTAAATATATAAAAGGCTCAGAGAATGTGGTTGCTGATGCTCTCTCTAGATGTTTCATGTAGATGCATGGTGCGTACTTTGTACATAGTGTTTGTCATGTGCTGACCTTGTTGTTTTTGCTGTGGTGAACTCTTGGCAAGCCTGAGTGCTCTCTACCAGCCATCTGACTGTGAAGGAGTTGAGTCGGAGCCAAAAGTGTGACGAGGGTCAGGGTGTACGTAAATGTGAGTTGAGGCAGTGGTTGACAACCTTCGGTAACATGAGACGTTCAGGAAGGTATGTGATGTTGTGTCTTGGTGTGCTCTATATACAAAACGGCCCGACGGTTTGCCTTTGTGGTCCCTTGGACCCCTCCATGTTCTATGTCAGCCTCCTCTTCATAAGTTTGGAGGATCTGTGTGGAGTGGGACCTCGGAAGATGGGCTTGAGTGCCTGACCATGTTAAGGATCGTGAGTGTTGACTGGAAGTCTCACTGTTTGGTTCGGCCACCAAGTGAGAGACACCTTGACATGTTTTGTGAAGTTTCCTGCCTGGTGTACACCTGACTGCTCTGGGTTTGGCTCTACTCTCGTCTCCTGATCAGGAAGATGCCACCCTGGAGTACCAGTTGCTTGCTGGATTACCATAGCAGAGGCACAGGCCTGTTGGTGCGGGCTTTCACAGTGGGCATTGTGTGCAATTTTTGCATTGTAATGTGTATTGTTTAAAAGTCACTAAAATTGTAAATAGTTACACCCTTGAGTATATGGGTATGGTTAAAATGCTTTTCTAAAAAATTCTGCAATCTGTTGTAAATAACAGTAAAGTGAAGAGTAGTTATGGTGCTGGGAAATATGTAGCATTTCTAGTAGTCTTGTTTACCGCCTTCAGACTTAAGCAATATACTTTTTACTAGCCGTATCCTGAGGGACACGGCTAGCTTTTGTGAGACTTCGTCTGGAGGTGGGGGTGTTATGGGGCTATAGGACCCAACATGTATTTATAAGTAACAGTTACTCTGGAATACCTAATTATATTGAATTGATGGGGACTTTGCTCTAAATGTCAGAAGGACTGATCAACCTTATGACTGAGAGGCAGCTGGGTCAAGCCTATTTTTCTCAATATAATAGGTTATACTATAGACACATAAACACACAATTTAAATAAGTAGTTTATAAAGTTGTATTTCCTTTTGTAAAAGTAAAATTAAGGTGTGGTAGAATTGTGGTAACTGGAGAATTGTGCTTGGCAACAGTCTTTTTGTTTTGTGGGTGTGGAGGAGCTTAGCTAGGAGCTTAGCCTCTTTCTCTCTCTCCCTCGCACTGACTCGGTCTCTCTGTGGCTGGCCTTCAACCTGGCAGGATCTCTGGGTCCTTCTTCTATCTTTTGGGGCATTATGTGTGCTCCAGGGGTGAGTTTTTATAATTTAAGTTTTGGCCACCATACCCAGGGTGACTAAAGTGTGTCAAAACACTGGTTAGCCCAGAGTTATGTCAAGGAGAGAGAAGGACTAAAGTTGTTGAGATATACCATGTGGGAGAACAGCTATGGAGTGTGTAGATTTGTTTTGAAAATGTGAGGCTGTAATTGTATATTCTGTACATATCTATTGAGAATACAGTTATATTTTTATAGTAGTAGTTTACATAACCTGTGAAGAGGGCTGGTGAAAGGGTATCAGAGACACTCAGGATGATCAGCCATGATGTAAGTATTACCCCTAGACAAATAAGGCCATTAAGTAAAAGCTACCCCACACTAGAACATGTAGTGAGAACCTTACTATCAAAGTAATAAGGGACAAAGCAACGTAACATGCTCTAGTCAGACCAAAAGAGGAGGAAGGAAGAAGTTGTGGGTTCCTGGACAAGGCCCCTCAAACCTCATCACCACTATATGGCGACTCAGCGTCATGACTACAAGTGGTGGGTAACTGGTGTGCCAGTGGAGCAACATAACACTTACCAGGATACAGGGAGAGAGGGATGAATATATTGAGTCAGGTAGGTGGGTTACTAATGACAAACTGCTAAAAATTGCGTATCACACTATTTCTGCCAGTTTACTGGAAACATTAACTTCTTGTAATGTTAAAAATGCACATTTTTATAAATTAAAATGAAAAGCTGGCGTAACGCGTGGCTTTACCTCCGACTAACTTTCTCCTAAAATATTTCAGATCATTTCCATGACCAAATTATTTCAGATATTTGTCGTGACTGACAGAAATAAAAATTAAGTTTAGTCCGAAGCTAGGCCACGGGGGCGATGACCCCCAGAATCGATTCCAGGTAACATTCCTCCTCTAGCATTTAACCTAACCTCCACCAACACTGCCTGCTCATCTACCTAGCTCCACCAACACTGCCTGCTCATCTACCTCCACCAACACTGGCTCCACTTTCCACCAAAAATTGCCTTTTCATCTCCACTAACACTGCCTGCTCATCTACCTCCACTAACACTGCCTGCTCATCTACCTCCACTAACACTGCCTGCTCATCTACCTCCACTAACACTGCCTGCTCATCTACCTCCACCAACACTGCCTGCTCATCTACCTCCACTAACACTGCCTGCTCATCTACCTCCACCAACACTGCCTGCTCATCTACCTCCACCAACACTGCCTGCTCATCTACCTCCACCAACACTGCCTGCTCATCTACCTCCACCAACACTGCCTGCTCATCTACCTCCACTAACACTGCCTGCTCATCTACCTCCACTAACACTGCCTGCTCATCTACCTCCACCAACACTGCCTGCTCATCTACCTCCACCAACACTGCCTGCTCATCTACCTCCACCAACACTGCCTGCTCATCTACCTCCACTAACACTGCCTGCTCATCTACCTCCACTAACACTGCCTGCTCATCTACCTCCACTAACACTGCCTGCTCATCTACCTCCACTAACACTGCCTGCTCATCTACCTCCACTAACACTGCCTGCTCATCTACCTCCACTAACACTGCCTGCTCATCTACCTCCACCAACACTGCCTGCTCATCTACCTCCACTAACACTGCCTGCTCATCTACCTCCACCAACACTGCCTGCTCATCTACCTCCACTAACACTGCCTGCTCATCTACCTCCACTAACACTGCCTGCTCATCTACCTCCACCAACACTGCCTGCTCATCTACCTCCACTAACACTGCCTGCTCATCTACCTCCACCAACACTGCCTGCTCATCTACCTCCACTAACACTGCCTGCTCATCTACCTCCACTAACACTGCCTGCTCATCTACCTCCACTAACACTGCCTGCTCATCTACCTCCACTAACACTGCCTGCTCATCTACTTCCAATAACATCAATGTGTTCGCTAACATTTAAACCCATCACTCAAGTCTTCACTACCTAGTAAAAATTCAAGTATCTTTCATAGCCCAAAACACACATTGATAAACAAGTGAATAAAACAAGAAAAAGTAGGAGGTAAACAGACCTTCAAATAGGAATGCAACATTATTATTAATTTTACCGGGAAGTATTAATCTTATAGTGGTTGTACAGCGACTCAATGTGAAGTCATCAGATTTGATTCGAAGTGAGGGCGCCTTGAATCTCTTTGATAAAGAACTCTTCGTCGGCATCAAGGGACAGGACAGAACGTTATAGAACGTTCTGTGTATTAAAACATTTCTGTTGATATTGCCATTTAAAGCTATTCGTGAGGGGGCAAGTATTCGGGACAGCTAGTTGAGTTTTACGCTCACATTGATCCAGCCACACACCGCCCCACACATCCCAGACGCGTCCTGACCTCACTTGCGTAGATAACTTTCATATTTGGGAGCTGTAGCAACATGGATTGCCCTCGTCCACTCCTCGTGCTAAATTTACCAGTTATAACTCATTCTAGTACGACATTAGTTTACAATGCGATTGTAGTGGACATATAAATCAGCACCTAAAATACATTAGCTTGGGGCACAGTCAGATGTGACCTTGGGAATTCCTGATATGAGTATATAAATACCGATTGAAGATCACTCTCCGCCTATGACTGGTGGTACGGATAATTCATCACAAAGTACACGTAGTTCTCATATGACGTGTAGTTAAAAAAAAAAAACAGTCATACTTATGGTGCCCTTTTATTGCATCAGCAGTGCCAAACGTTGCCATTCATTTCTCCCACTAAGTGTATAGGAAAAAAACGTTTAATAGTTCACTCACCTGAAGAGAAGTTTCCAGAAGCAGCCTAGGCCGCTGCAGGTGGCTACCTGGCTGGTGTAAGTGACGGTCATGACGGCGGCGCAGAACACACTTCAACAGCACCAACTCCACTCGTGGAAGAATGAACACAGTTTAACTTTACCACTCACTGCAGTATTCCAGTCACGTATAGCAGCATGTGCTCCCCGTAGACGCTAGTAGTAGGGGACAATGCCAGGGTAATCAATATTTGGATGCGCCTACCACACTAGCAATGGTAACACGCTGGCATGAATAAGGGGGTTTCCCCCTCACCACCACAGCAATTCTTCACAGAGTGAGCCCTCACACTAGCCCAGGACGTTGCCTCCTCCGTATAGTACAGATAAGCTCGAGTTTAGGAAGCAATGTGTAAGAAGAGACGGTGATGAAGGATAAGGCCGGTGGACGGATGTCTAGTGTAGCAGCCAACAGTGTCAGTGACTGCTTATCACAGGATAAACTCCTCCCAAAGTCTCTAAGATGACTGATAGTAAGGCTGACAGCATCTAACTTTATATATATATATATTTTAGGTTGAAGCCAATAAGCTTGGTGTGCATGTAACGGATGGCTCAAGTTTGTGGTGCTTAAATTTTACAATTAAAAATATTAACTTTGCAACTAATAGGCACAAATTAAGGCGTGTTAACTTAAAATACGTGTTAAGGTACCTTAAACAGCCAAATCACAGTGATGCCTACAGTTGACAAACACTAGTCATTAAGACAGTGTAAAACAGAATACCAGTGGTGATGACACACACTGACAAGGATGTAGTGGACAGGTTGAGTCTGGCCATGGGTGCTGCAGCAGGGATAGCATAAAAAGAGTACACAGGAGTCAGGAGTAGATCATGAAGGAAGCAGCAGACAGTGGATGCTGCTCCAGAGGGCACTGCCTTGCCAGAGTCGAGCGTCCAGACCAGGACCACCAGCTTCCTGCAATGCACAATTACACACATTAGTATTGACAAGTAAGAATGAAAAAAATGTGCAAATGTTAATATTAAAATATGCTGTATACATAACATATATAAATATTATGGAAAATTATTAACGAAGACTTAAAAGACCACAAGCATTGCAACATATAATGTGACTTCTTAGGTTAATATGGAATCGAAAAAGTATGGCTACAGTCGTTGGTACCAACCCGTACTATTCCAACCTTCATTATCATATTTATGCACCGTTTTACATAGCTTATGTAGGTTTATATTCGGTGATTATGAGAGGAAGGATTGTGCCTCTGATCTTACGATGAATTATGCACACTGGTTTAATATTATTATTAATGCTTATTATCATATTTATACTTATTATTAATAGTTATTGTTATTAATAATTATTAATACTATCTAGATCCGAGTCCAAGAAAGTAAGGGTTAGCATGTAAAAAACAGCGCGGGAACGCGAGCGCGCACGCACGCACGCACACACACACACACACACACACACACACACACACACACACACACACACACACACACACACACACACACACACAGTTGTGGACTTCCTGCAACAAAGTCAGATTGTTAACGTGGTACTCAATGTTAATTTCTTAATGCTTCTGATTTGTCAAATCCTATTTTCTTTTATTTTAAGTTAGGTTAAGTTTGTTAAGGTTACATTCTCCAGGTTCAGAAACAAAGGCAACTCAGAGAATGAATGTATTATCGTAAATCATTGTTTTTCTTTCAGTTTCAGTAGTCACTAAATACAAGAATGGTGTTCACATTACAGGATTATTTTTTAAGGAAGTGTGAGTATTCAAGTGAGCGTCACACATTACATTAAAACTAGTCTTTATGAACATAATCCGTCGTATACACTTACCTGTATGTCAAAAACTTTGGTAATACAATGGTTGACTATATCGATAGTAAGACACAAGATGCTATAACTCGCTTTTTGTGTCTTATTTACACCTGACAACCTTAACTGATAACAGACAATTTTTTAAAATTTATTAAGACATAAATATGCCCCCTTTTCCATAGTTTGTCTCTCTTTTTGAAGATAAACACGTGCATCAAACCAAAAATAAGCAAATTGCAACAAAATAGCCCGCGATGCGTTTGGCAACATGCTGGTCCAGGAAAAAAAACAGGCAAGGTTAAAATCTGAAGGTAAAAATTTGTTGGAATGTCCGCCTGGCAGACAAGCCCGTGCTGGAAGTCAAAAGGACCTGTAATATTGGGATAAAATGGTAGATGAGAAGATACAAGGGAAGTACTAAAACGAAGGGAGGCTCTTTTTTGTAATCCGGTTTCAGTGCGCTCGCGGTGTGCGGCTACACTGTTTTTGTATGATAGTTACAGTGTGGAAATAGAAGCTACTTATGTTTCCCTGTTGTATTCCCCCACCAGGTTGAGTTTCTTAAGAACATAAGAACGAAGGAACACTGCAGAAGGCCTACTGGCCCATGCGACCCCTCAAGGAAGGCTCCTTGACGCTGGTGAGGGGCTCTTGATCTAGGGAATTGGATCTGTGCTCCAGTTCCCTGAATTAAGCCTGAATGCCTTCCATCCCCCCATAGGCGCTGTATAATCCTACGGGTTTAGTGCTTCCCCCTCGATTATAATAATAATGGCCCATGCGAGGCAGGTCCAAGTCTCCTACCGGCTTAAGCCAATGCACCCAACCTAGTCAGGTCAGGTCACATTGACTTAAGGGAGGAACACGGCAACCGACCTGTTAGCACAAGCTATCAGGTCTAACTCACACCCACCCACATCCACTCATGTATTTATCCAACCTATTTTTAAAGCTACACAACGTTCTGGCCTCTATAACGGTACTTGGGAGTTTGTTCCACTCATCCACAACTCTATTACCAAACCAGTACTTTCCTATATCCTTCCTGAATCTGAATTTTTCCAACTTAAAACCATTGCTGCGAGTCCTGTCTAGGCTAGATATTTTCAGCACACTATTTACATCCCCTTTATTTATTCCTGTCTTCCACTTATACACCTCAATCATATCCCCCCTAATTCTACGTCTTTCTAGAGAGTGCAGTTTCAGGGCCCTTAGTCTATCCTCATAGGGAAGGTTTCTGATACATGGGATCATCTTTGTCATCCTCCTTTGTACATTTTCGTAGAATTAGGGGGGATATGATTGAGGTTTATAAGTGGAAGACAGAGAATTTAGCCATATCCATTCTGTAATACGGTGACCAAAACTGTGCAGCATAATCTAAATGAGGCCTAACCAAGGATGTATAGAGTTGAAGAACAACCTGAGGACTCCTATTATTTATGCTTCTTGATATGAAGCCAAGGATTCTATTAGCTTTATTGCGAACACTTATGCACTGTTGTCTTGGTTTCAGATTACTGCTAACCAGAACTCCTAAATCTTTTTCGCAATCCGTAATATTAAGATCTACATTATTTAGTTTATATGTGGCATGGTTATTGTCCTGTCCAACATTTAGAACTTTGCATTTGTCTATATTAAACTGCATCTGCCACTTCTCCGACCACTGCATCAGTCTATTCAAATCTTCCTGGAGTGCTCGAATGTCCTCGTCAGAATGAATTCGACGGCCTATTTTGGTGTCATCGGCAAACTTGCCGATGTCGCTCTTTATGCCCTCATCTATGTCGCTTATGTAGATTGTGAACAGCAGGGGGCCCAACACTGACCCCTGTGGAACACCGCTCGTGACGCTTCCCCACTCTGATTTCTCCCCATTTATGCAAACTCTCTGCTGCCTATTTGTCAACCATGCCTCTATCCAGGAAAAAATTTCTCCTCCTATTCCATGTGCTTTAATTTTCCTCAATAGTCTCTGATGTGGGACCCTGTCAAAAGCCTTACTGAAGTCCATATACACAATATCATATTCATTACCATGATCTACCTCCTCAAATACCTTAGTGAAAAAAGTTAATAAATTCGTAAGGCAGGAACGCCCCTTTGTAAAACCATGCTGAGATTCGTTGATTAATTTATGCTTTTCAAGGTGGCTACGAACTGCCTCGGCAATTATTGATTCCATAAATTTTCCCACTATGGAGGTTAGGCTTATTGGTCTATAGTTCGAAGCTAAGGACCTGTCACCTGTTTTGAAAATAGGTATCACAGTTGCCATTTTCCACTTATCTGGCACCATGCCAGTTTGTAGTGATATGTTGAAAAGATTAGCCAAAGGTGTGCTAAGCTCCTCTTTACATTCCTTTAGAACCCTTGCATACAGTTCATCAGGGCCTGGGGATTTGTTAGGTTTTAATTTATCTATTTGCCTAAGGACCATGTCACTTGTGACCCTAATAGTGCACAGTTTATTATCGTCCTGTTCTACATAATTTATCATTACTGGAATATCACTGGTATCCTCCTGTGTAAAAACTGAGAGGAAGTATGTGTTAAAAATTCTACACATTTCCTTATCACTGTCAGTGAGCTGACCCGAGGAACTTTTGAGTGGGCCTATCTTGTCCCTGATCTTACTTCTGTATACCTGAAAGAATCCTTTTGGGTTAGTCTTCGATTCTCTTGCAACTTTAACCTCATAATCTCTTTTTGCTTTTCTAATTCCCTTTTTTATTTCTCTCTTTAACTGAATATATCGATTTCTTAATTGCCCCTCTCCTCTTTTGATTTGCCTATATATGCCTCTCTTTTGACCAATCAGATATTTTAATCTATTGTTCATCCATTTAGGATCATTTTTGTTTGATCTGATTTCCCTATTTGGAACATAATTTGACTGAGCAGCTAGAACTATGCCCTGGAAAGCATCATATCGGCAACCATCACCACCTACCTGACCCTTAGTCAGGTCATTCCAGTTCAGCCCACCTAAGTAATTTTTCAGTCCTATGAAATCAGCCAAGCGAAAGTCAGGGACGGAGACTTGATTGCCATTATTAGGGGAATTCCATAATATGTTAAAACTTATATTCCATTAATTAAAGAGAGTTTGTTACATATTTTTACCAACAGTTTCTGTTCGTTATATTCTTCCAGAGGGAGCTTGTTTTAGTCCACCGAGAAGGTGGAGTTTCTGTTGTATTCCAACACACAGGTTGAGTTTCACACATAAGGTAATGAAATGTTATCCTGAGCTGGAGATGGAGAAAAGTTAGGACGTTAGGTAGACACCAGCAACAGGAAATGACTGAGGATGGGAGGAAGGACAAGTAGATGAGTGGTGAAATTATACATCGAAGGCTGGTGAAATAAAATTGGGTACATATATCAGCAATGTGCTGCTACCCTTTTCTGTATGCCTGTAAATGGTGCAAGGGAAGGTAGGATTTTGTAACTGAGCATACATCAAGTGGGGATAAAAGGCGAAGGAGAGTGGTTGAGAGAATGGGAGCCAGTTCTGGGACGTGCTTTGTTTACAACACTAATGGCTACGGCAGTAGGTTGTGCTCTACAGAGTCCACACTCTACAAATCAATATTCACAGACAAAAAAAAAAAGCCGAATGTTTTAATCCTTATAATATAGCTTAAGAAGGAACCCGTCTCACCAGGAAGGAACCCGCTACCAGACAAATAAGCAAGAGTGGAAAGTGCTAATGGAAGCAGCAAATCGCCCACACTAGATCATTATGCTCTCTCAGTGATGTTGATCTCAGCTGTGCATGCACCTTGCAGGTTAAGGGTGAGTACACGGGAAAAATATAATAGATCATTCTCGCACCACGAGAATCTCAACATTCCCTGACTTTTCTCGGCTACCTCGTTGCCAGACGTATTAAAGTTGTTTTTTTTTAAACTTTCGAAAGTAGCAAAAACTTTCGAAACAAGTCACAGGTACATTACAGATTAAATATACATTTTAATAGGTGCATGCAACCTAACTCATCCTAAATTGCCATAATCTAACCTTACTTGAAGCCAAATGTGTTTCAGCCGCTGCCCTGTCCAAGAAATGTATCTCCCATATACCACAACTCTATCCTCATGAATCCACCAGAGGCACAACAGTCGTACTTCAAACCTTCAAGAGGCAGAGGAACTGCAGCTCAGATTCCTTAAATTAAGAGATGTTAGGTAAAGTAACACAGATAAAAGTAATGTGACATTTTATGACATTAGTCGCACCTGTGGCCTCTTATCTAACATTGTTGGTAAGTCTACTATTACCAAATAAAGAGATCTAGGAGGTATAGTTTAAACCTCCCAAGAGGTTCAGAAGCAAGAGTTCATCTCTTTTAAAGACGTCCAGGAGCTTTAGCTCAGCACACTCAAGAGGTCTAGCGGCTATACCTTAACACCCTCAAATGGCACAGGAGCTGTAGCTCAGCGCCCTTAAGAACGTGAACTGAATTGAAGTAAGTTTAACACTGGCCATATTTATGCAATAAGACAGTCAACTCAGCCAGCGCTGGGTTTTATCTCTGTTTTTATCTTGTTTCTTGGATTAACAGACCTCAACATCATCAAGTATGAATAATAATTATTATTATTATAATCAAAAAGAAGCGCTAAGCCACAAGGACTATACAGCAAGTATGAATAAACTCTTAGTTTAATCTTACCAATACAACGGTAAAACAAGAAAATATAATGAATTTATTGGAAAAGGTGTAAACAAGTTGTATTAATTTGTGGAGGAACTTGTTAAAAATTTATTAAATTTCATAACATCGGTAGTTCAAAATTCCATCACTTGCACGAAAGCAACGTTGAACGTTGAACACGTAAAGCCCAGCAGAGAGGTGTTTAGAAATTAAACGAAAATCTGGGAGGAAGGAAAAAAAAAACCCTAACCATTCAGGGATACCTAATAGAGGAAACAATTTAAAGAAAAAAAAAAGTAAAAAAAAAAAAAATGGTAAGCACGTCAAAAAAATACGTAGTAAAATCAGGATAAATGTGAACTGATATTATGTTCAGAGAAGTGTAGACTACCATCAGTGCTATTACCACACACCTTGTTTGAACACAGCAAAGCAGAAATTTAGAGAACAAGACACTTATCCGCTTCGGCTAACTGTATAAATACTTATATGAAGAATAAAAGATTATGTATAACCACGTTATAGTTATAAATTCATCTACAAAGGTACAAGGAAATAAAAATGTTGCAGCTAATCGTCGTATAGTATTACTCAGTGTTGTAATTATACACTCCCACCGCTTTAATTTGTATTCCGACATGTTACACCTAAGGGAGTGTATATCAATGTGTTGCAAGGTATTAATTAAAATTAGTACAAGGGAGCAGGTAATTATCCCCACCAAGGTCAACTCTTGAAATAGAACCTACAACAGATGTAGTTATATAATATCAAACCTTATTAATGACCTTTGATATTGCATTAAGTTCAGACATTCGTATATTTTTTATTTCTTAAAAAAAAAAGGGGCTTGATTCAGTGGAAGGAAGTGCAGATAAGAACTCAGGTTCACCCACATACTCTCAGTATACACAAGTAATTACCATATTTGCTGCACTCTAAATGCATTTAAAAACTTGAGCGCGCGCACCCGCGTATACCTCCGCAAACACACACAACAGGCCAAGTGTCTAGTCGATATCCGTGTATGACAAAATGGTAACTAATACGCATACCACAAGCGTTGAAAATTTGTAGCCAGATTAGGCATTCACGAGTTATGAGTGAAAAAAAAAAAACTGAAAAATTGGAGAAAGAAAACCTTAAGTTTCTTGACGACTAAGTCATAATACCTGGACAGTACTCAAGGGCCTTGTCTAAAATCAAAACACTGCCATAACAACATACTGGAGTGAAAGATGTGGGAGGAGGTGCAAAATAAACCCAGTAAAAAGCAGGGGTTCAGTGGGCACAATAAGGGAACACTATAATCGTCCGTGGCCCCAGACTTCAACATATTACCAGAAGATATCAGAAACACTGCTGAAACAAGTGTATAAGTCTTTGAGAGGAAACTGGGCAAGTATCTTTAACAGGTGTCACGTTAATCAGGCTGTGATGGATATGTGGATCAGCGGGCCACCAGCAGCAACAGCCTGGTTGATCAGGCAAGCACTAAACGAGCCTGGTTCATGGCCGGGCTCCGGAAGTAGAAAAATTCATCATTGGTATAGGCAAGGTATACCGTGCGTGAAACAAGATTCCCATCTCCAGTTGCTAATGTATCACCACCAACAGTCAGCTGTCAAACTGCATCATACAATAGTTGCAAACTTGACGCAGTGTGTCACCTCTCAGTCCACCAATAAATGCAACACACAAATTGTAGAAGGGAATCTGACAGTATCTGATACGCCCACAACTTGGATGATGTTTCGGTCTGTCTTGAACCAATATTAAGTCTCAAGTTCAGGACAGACCCAGATGGTTTCTAGTTTCATTTAAATTTGTGGAATAGTTGTGAAATACGTCAGAAGTTGGGTTCCCGCCTGCAGTTTCAAACCCATTTTAAACATTTGCGCACGCAATTATTACTGTATTATTATTACTGTTATTGTTGTATTACCATTATTATATTCGCTAAACCAAAATAGGTCAGGTACCAATGCGCAAGCCGAGTTATGACGATCTCACTCACGCTTTCTCAGTTAATTCAAATGTGTATGGGTAAATTCATTAGCTTCCGTGGCCTCCTCATCTTTCATATGTAATACTCACTGTTTCGAGAAACCCTCTTATTCTGAACCTCCAGTACTGAATCACAGAACATGTGGGGATCGCACTCACAGCAAGCGAGGCCTAAAACTCACAGGCCAGTATGCTAACCACTGTGTTAATACGATTTCGCCAGTCACTGAACCCAGGGATGTCAGTTCGGTGTGTCCTCGTTATCTGTTCACGCATGGAATAATTGATTGCTCTCGTTTTGCAACAGTTGTGGTTGCTGTGCATTATTGCATTATTGTATGTTATAAATGGTTAAATTTTCTTTACGGGCTACACAATCTTAACAATACCTAACATAAATAACATTAGTACCAGAAACTAGCTTCAAAATAAAGGTTAGAAATCTAGTACATTGGCGTTAGAACAGATTGCTTGTTCATATGAGGCGTTCGTGTACGTTAGGATAGGTTGCTTGTTCATAAGGAGTGTGACTAGGAATACTAAGCACAACATTCCACCTGCCGTACAAGGAACTTGCAACATCAGCCACCTCATTATCGTATTCATTTATCCTGTGGTAATGACGAGGACCAGTGAGCAGTTCCTGGGGGATGTAAGAATGAGGGGAAGGGGGAAGTTGCCAGGTTACACTTAACAATTTACACCTGTTAAGTCCTCCGATCGACTCCGAAATTCACAGTTCATCTACACGTAGATTCACATTTAGGCTACTCCAGTTGTCTACAAAAATGTCACATTCTGAGAATGTTTACGAGTTAGTCATCTCCGAAAGTCACTTTAAACATTTATCACTTAAAGGGGAAGCCTTAAAAACTTAAGAATTACAAACCACTTGCGAGAAAGATTTGAACCGAGGAATAAAAGAAAAATCAGGTTTGGAAGAAACTCAAAATACCTCTTGTTATATTATTGTGACCACGAACGAGTGGTATTGATCAATAACAACACTGCACTAGCCAAGGACTCGAACCAATGCTGCTTTGGCCTGCCTCATGGTGGGCGAAAACACATGACGCCCTGTTGTGCTCCGTGTTTTCTTGTGTTTTCACAGTCTCTCTTACGTGCTAGAACTTTAATTTGTCCCAGCCCTTTTATAGGATACATCCCTCTAGCGCTTGGAACCAATCTTGGGGAGAACATAGTATATACTGAGTCAAAAAAGAAGAACTAGTGTGCACTACCTAGCAGAGTTTACTGCCAGAGGGGAATCATAGGCCTAGTGTGCCGTGTGCAAAATAATAATAATAGAACTTTTCTTTGTCAGAGGAAAGAAAGTCTCCCTGATAATATTGTGTATACATAGTGTTATAGTGTATACTACAGTGGCACCCTAGTATATAGATAATAAATGCTAAAGTGTCATTTAAAACAGGCATAATTCAAACTGAAATGATAGGCCTAAAGAGGCAGGTGCCAGAAGTCTTTAATAATCTTCCTGGCTTACTAGTGTACCTCGCATATAATCTAGTGATACCAGTGAATAGGAGAATACAGTGTTGTAGTAGCAACTAACCAGTAATATAATGGTACTTAGTGGAGGGGAGTGACTTTCATTAGTTTTTCTCCATTTTTTTAAATACCAGACATATACAGTGAAATTCATATAACCTGTACTTACCAGCGGTCGCAATATACACAACGAAAAGAAAATATTACTCCAGAAAAAGCGTCTTTCCTTCAATAATTCCACCAGTCAACTATAGTGATAATATAGCATTTGTTGTGGTGGAGATGGTAAAAACTTAGAAAAGCTAGATGCAGTGATCGACATTCCTTCAGGCTGTAAATAAAAGTCGACCGTTCGTCATTTTAGGAGCTGCCAGCAATCACCGGTTCTTCAACACGCAAGTTATACTTTTGTATCAATCAAATCACATATTACTCGGTTAAATAATTTCCAGTAGTTCCTTCACGTGTTAGCCCAAATCACCGACCAGATATGTTTTAAATAAGTGACCCACTGATCAGATCCGACTGGTCCGAACTCTTGACTGGTTCCGAACCCTTGACTGGTCCGAACCCTTGACCGGTTTCAAACGGATTCGTTGGACAATAAAGCAGACTGTAAACAGACGGGGTTTTAGGTGCCCTTATCAAACACAAACAATAAATATAAAACAGGAACGTACACCGGTAAGCTGTCCTAATATACAAGTACAGTTAGAAATAGAAATACAAATAGCTAGAGCTTCACTTTAAGGAGGTTATTAGTAGAATATTCAAGAGGTTACTAGTAGAATTACAGTAAATCAACCATTCAAATCACATTATGAAGCTCTGTGTAGTCTGCAGTCAATCAAACAAATGGGCTTCCACATGGATAAATTGCCATTTTTGTGAAAATTGGTGTCACGCCCCTTGTGCAGATATCCAAGAACTATCTACAAGCAGTATTAAATCAGGGAAGTGTTTTTGGGTATGCCCAAATGAGATCAATCTGTGGACTAAAATCACATTGGTATTAAAAGAGGATAACATCAAAGCAGCCTTCATAGAAAACCTGGAAGCATTCTATAACAGATGGGAAAATAAAAAGTCTGGGCTGGATGGTATCGCCCTTGGTGCTGGCCATGTAGTCAGAAACTGTAAGGCTGGAGGTGTTGCCCTGGTAGTCAGTGAAAAAGGTGCTGTCCTGGGAGACAGTAATGGTGAAGCTGGAGGTGCTGTCCTGGGAGACAGTAATGGTGAAGCTGGAGGTGCTGTCCTGGTAGACAGTAAATGGTGAGGATGGAGGTGCTGTCCAGGTAAATGTACACAGGAGGGAATGCATATAAATGACCTCGAGGGAGACAGGAGCTGTAGTGGGGAAACAAGTGTAGTCAAGGACAAGATAAAACCAATATTACAAACTAGTAATACCACAGGAGATAGCAAACAAGGGGACTCCACTAGCAATAGTGAGGATATATTACCAAAAACAACTGGTGAGAGCTCCATTGTTAGTACTAGTGAGGATAGGAATGAGACAGGTAAACATGCACCAACAGGGAATACAGTCACAGAAACCCAAGGCAAACGGAAACCAAGCCTGTGCACATACTATGCACTTGGTATCTGCAGGCATGGGAAATCTGGAAAAACAGATGGGACGTGCAACTATGACCACCCTAGAAAATGCCGTGCCCATATGACAACAGGAAAATGCAAACTCCCTTCCTGTAAGCTTTTTCACCCTGAAATGTGTCCCTCTTCAGTACAGGAAAGACTGTGCTATAACTTAAATTGCCAGGCACACCATCTAAAGGGGACAAAAAGATACAAAACATCCAGGCCATGGGAAAACCTGGGTAGCCACAGCCACTCAAGAGGGAGAGGTTTTTTAGTGCCAGGAAGGAAAAAAAAACTGGCAGGAAATGGCAGAAATCGTACACCAAATCCAGTCATTCCTGGAGTGGAACCACAGTCGATGGCCTCCACTCCAAACCAACAGATACAGATACTAATGCCGGAAAAAAAAGTCCCCCCCCCAGTACCACCAATACCACCAGTCCGATGACATTCTTCTTTGCAAATATACAGGGTCTAAAGCCAGCAACGAACAACAAAATACCTTTCATCCGTGGACTGCTTGCAGAGGCAAATGCAATGTTCGCGGCTTTCACAGAGACCCACATAAAGGATCACTTGGACAACGAAATATGGATCCCAGGTTACAACCTATACAGATGCGACAGAGTGAACAGGCAAAAGGGGGGGGGGGGAGGTTGGCCTGTATATCGCAGAGTCACTTGTTTGCACAGAACTGCTTAATGCCTCAAATGATGTAGTGGAAGTTTTAGCAGTAAAGATCGAGAACCAAAACCTAGTCATTGTGGTAGTCTACAAGCCTCCGGATGCAACGTCCCAGCAATTCCAGGAACAGCTGTTAAAAATTGACCACTGTCTGGAAAATCTGCCAGCTCCTGCCCCCAACATCTTGCTCCTGGGGGATTTCAACTTAAGGCACCTAAAATGGAGGAATATAGCAAATAATGTTGTTGCAGTGATAACACCAGGAGGCAGCTCTGACGAGAACTCACACACACACGAGCTTTTAAATCTCTGCACAAAATTCAACTTAAACCAGCAAATAATAGAGCCTACTAGACTGGAGAATACACTAGACCTCATCTTCACTAACAATGATGATCTGATACGAAATGTCACCATATCAAAAACAATATACTCAGATCACAACATAATCGAGGTTCAGACATGTATGCGCGGAGCCCCAGACCGACATAATGAGATTAGTCACGAGGGAGCCTTCACCAAATTCAACTTCAATAACAAGAACATAAAGTGGGACCAAGTAAACCAAGTCCTAACCGATATAAGCTGGGAAGATAGACTAAGCAACACAGACCCCAACTTATGCCTAGAACAGATTAACTCGGTGGCACTCGATGTATGCTCAAGGCTTATTCCTTTAAGAAAAAGGAGGAGTAGATGTAAAATAGAAAGAGACAGGCGCTCCCTTTACAGGCGACGGAAAAGAATAACAGAGCGGCTAAAAGAGGCCAATATATCTGAAATGCGTAGGGAGTCACTGGTCAGAGAAATAGCAAACATCGAACTTAAGCTAAAGGAATCTTATAGGAGTCAGGAATCGCGGGAAGAACTAAAAGCCATAAATGAAATCGAAAGAAACCCAAAGTATTTCTTTTCCTATGCCAAATCAAAGTCGAGAACAACGTCCAGTATTGGGCCCCTACTTAAACAAGATGGGTCCTACACAGATGACAGCAAGGAAATGAGTGAGCTACTCAAGTCCCAATATGACTCAGTTTTTAGCAAGCCGCTAACCAGACTGAGAGTCGAAGATCAAAATGAATTTTTTATGAGAGAGCCACAGAATTTGGTTAACACAAGCCTATCTGATGTTATCCTGACGCCAAATGACTTCGAACAGGCGATAAATGACATGCCCATGCACTCTGCCCCAGGGCCAGACTCATGGAACTCCGTGTTCATCAAGAACTGCAAGAAGCCCCTATCACGAGCTTTTACCATCCTATGGAGAGGGAGCATGGACACGGGGGTCGTCCCACAGTTACTAAAAACAACAGACATAGCCCCACTCCACAAAGGGGGCAGTAAAGCAATAGCAAAGAACTACAGACCGATAGCACTAACATCCCATATCATAAAAATCTTTGAAAGGGTCCTAAGAAGCAAGATCGCCACCCATCTAGAAACCCATCAATTACACAACCCAGGGCAACATGGGTTTAGAGCAGGTCGCTCCTGTCTGTCTCAACTATTGGATCACTACGACAAGGTCCTAGATGCACTAGAAGACAAAAAGAATGCAGATGTAATATATACAGACTTTGCAAAAGCCTTCGACAAGTGTGACCATGGCGTAATAGCGCACAAAATGCGTGCTAAAAGGAATAACAGGAAAAGTTGGTAGATGGATCTATAATTTCCTCACAAACAGAACACAAAGAGTAGTAGTCAACAGAGTAAAGTCCGAGGCAGCTACGGTGAAAAGCTCTGTTCCACAAGGCACAGTACTCGCTCCCATCTTGTTTCTCATCCTCATATCTGACATAGACAAGGATGTCAGCCACAGCACCGTGTCTTCCTTTGCAGATGACACCCGAATCTGCATGACAGTGTCTTCCATTGCAGACACTGCAAGGCTCCAGGCGGACATCAACCAAATCTTTCAATGGGCTGCAGAAAACAATGTGAAGTTCAACGATCAGAAATTTCAATTACTCAGATATGATAAACACGAGGAAATTAAAACTTCATCATAGTACAAAACAAATTCCTGCCACAAAATAGAGCGAAAAACCAAGGTCAAAGACCTGGGAGTGATCATGTCGGAGGATCTCACCTTCAAGGACCATAACATTGTATCAATCGCATCTGCTAGAAAAATGACAGGGTGGATAATGAGAACCTTCAAAACTAGGGATGCCAAGCCCATGATGACACTCTTCAGGTCACTTGTTCTATCTAGGCTGGAATATTGCTGCACACTAACAGCACCTTTCAAGGCAGGTGAAATTGCTGACCTAGAAAATGTACAGAGAACCTTCACGGCGCGCATAACGGAGATAAAACACCTCAATTACTGGGAGCGCTTGAAGTTCCTGAACCTGTATTCCCTGGAACGCAGGCGGGAGAGATACATGATTATATACACCTGGAAAATCCTAGAGGGACTAGTACCGAACTTGCACACGAAAATCACTCACAACGAAAGCAAAAGACTTGGCAGACGATGCAACATCCCCCCAATGAAAAGCAGGGGTGTCACTAGCACGTTAAGAGACAATACAATAAGTGTCAGGGGCCCGAGACTGTTCAACTGCCTCCCAGCATACATAAGGGGGATTACCAATAGACCCCTGGCAGTCTTCAAGCTGGCACTGGACAAGCACCTAAAGTCGGTACCTGACCAGCCGGGCTGTGGCTCGTACGTTGGATTGCGTGCAGCCAGCAGTAACAGCCTGGTTGATCAGGCTCTGATCCACCAGGAGGCCTGGTCACAGACCGGGCCGCGGGGGCGTTGACCCCCAGAACTCTCTCCAGGTAAACTCCAGGTAGAATTACCAACAGATTCCTAGCTGTCTTAAAGAGAAAAATCTGTATGTTCATCAACTTAGTTCCTGATCAGCCGGGTTGTGATGCATACGTTGGTCTGCGTGTGGCTGACACCAACTGCCTGGTCGATGAGGAAAACCGGGGGCGATGACCCTTGAACCTTTTACAAGTAACAACCAGAGAAATAGGGAGGTAAGTCCAATTCCTTGATTCAAGAGTCCTCCAGCCTTGGTGCAGGTTCGGAGACCCATAGCCGCGGAGATGTAGATAAAAAAAAAAAAAGCTTCAAGGGAAAAGTACCGAGATTTCTCCTTGAAGCTGGAGAAAGTGAAAATGATCATGCAACTGTATGATAATCTAACACAGATAAACCACACCCCGATAACAGAAACTTAACAAACTTACACAGATATACACAGAGGTGTATATCTGTGTTCAGCATATATACACACAATTTAATTCTTATGCATTAGCGAACTGACCCAC
Source organism: Cherax quadricarinatus (assembly GCF_038502225.1). Lineage (NCBI taxonomy): Eukaryota > Metazoa > Arthropoda > Malacostraca > Decapoda > Parastacidae > Cherax > Cherax quadricarinatus. Next base: position 38,383 of record NW_027195799.1, read on the forward strand.
GGGCACTCGATAGGATTTAAATCTAATAAACAGATCAACTCACATCACCGTGTCTTAATGGACGACAACCACCACACTGTCAGATCTTCCTTCATGAGACTTACTTTGCCTTGTTTATCTGCCTTAGTGGCTTCGTTCAACATTCCGCTCACAAGTGATAGCTAAATCCCGAAAAAAATTACGTGAGCAATTATTTCCCTAGCAATACTGCGGTTCCCCAAGCCAGCTCTTCTCCCGCTGCCGAACGACGACATAAACGACCCAGCAAGAGCATACCACTAATGTTTGCAAGAAATGTGGGACTTTTCAGGGGCACAAGATTAAAGTCGGTGTGGGTAGGAGCGCGGGTAATCTGCATGTTGAGTCTACCCGCCTCGGGCAGCGGGTTACGACCCGGGCGTCTCCCTTGATCTGGGGGATCTCTACTTTTGCTTTTCTCGTTTAATTTTCTCTTGGAATCTTTACTGCGGATGAGAAGAGAAAGTGTATTCTGTTTTGGTGCAAAAATATAACGGTGTGTGTGTGTACTCACCTATTTGTGGTTGCAGAGGTCGAGTCACAGCTCCTGGCCCCGCCTCTTCGCTGATTGCTACTAGGTCCTCTCTCTCCCTGCCCCATGAGCTCTATCATACCTCGCCTTAAAACTATGTATGGTTCCCGCCTCCACTACGTCACTTTCTAGGCTATTCCACGGCCTGACTACTCTATGACTGAAGAAATACTTCCTAACATCCCTTTGATTCATCTGAGTCTTCAACTTCCAATTGTGACCTCTTGTGTCTGTGTCCCTTCTCTGGAACATCCCGTCTTTGTCCACCTTGTCTATTCCGTGCAGTATTTTATATGTCGTTATCATGTCTCCCCTGACCCTCCTGTCCTCCAGTGTCGTCAGGCCGATTTCCCTCAACCTTTCTTCGTAGGACAATCCCCGTAGCTCTGGGACTAGTCTTGTTGCAAACCTTTGCACTTTCTCTAATTTCTTGACGTGCTTGACTAGGTGTGGATTCCAAACTGGTGCTGCATACTCCAGTATGGGCCTGTGTGTGTGTGTGTGTGTGTGTGTGTGTGTGTGTGTGTGTGTGTGTGTGTGTGTGTGTGTGTGTGTGTGTGTGTGTGTGTGTGTGTGTGTGTACTCACCTAATTGTGGTTGCAGGGGTCGAGACTCAGCTCCTGGCCCCGCCTCTTCACTGATCGCTACTAGGTCCTCTCTCTCTCTGCTTCCTGAGCTGTATCATACCTTTTCTTAAAACTATGTATGGTTCCTGCCTCCACTACTTCACTTGCTAGGCTATTCCACTTCCTGACAACTCTATGACTGAAGAAATACTTCCTAACGTCCCTGTGACTCGTCTGAGTCTTCAGCTTCCAGTTGTGACCCCTTGTCTTTGTGTCCCCTCTCTGGAACATCCTATCTCTGTCCACCTTGTCTATTCCCCGCAGTATCTTGTATGTCGTTATCATGTCTCCCCTGACCCTTCTGTCCTCCAGTGTCGTCAGTGCGATTTCCCTTAACCTTTCCTCGTACGACATTCCCTTGAGCTCTGGGACTAGCCTTGTTGCAAACCTTTGTACTTTCTCTAACTTCTTGACGTGCTTGTGTGTGTGTGTGTGTGTGTGTGTGTGTGTGTGTGTGTGTGTGTGTGTGTGTGTGTGTGTGTGTGTGTGTGTGTGTGTGTACGTACGAACTCACCTATTTGTGGTTGCAGGGGTCGAGTCATAGCTCCTGGCCCCGCCTCTTCACTGGCCGCTACTGAGTCACACTTCCAGCTCCATGAGCTTTATCATACTTCTTAAAACTATGTATGGATCCTGTCTCCACTACATCGCTTCCCAAACTATTCCACTTCCTGACTACTCTGTGACTGAAGAAATACTTCCTAACATCCCTGTGACTCATCTGTGTCTTCAACTTCCAACTGTGACCCCTGTCTCTGTCCACCTTGTTAATTCCTCTCATTATTTTATATGTCGTTATCATGTCCCCCCTCTCTCTCCTGTCCCCCAGTGTTGTCAGGTCGATTTCCCTTAACCTCTCCTCGTAGGACATACCCCTTAGCTCCGGGACTAGTCTTATTGCAAACCTTTGCACTTTCTCTAGTTTCTTTACGTGCTTGGCTAGGTGTGGGTTCCAAACTGGTGCTGCATATTCCAGTATGGGCGTGAGGTACACGGTACACAGTCTTAAACGATTCCTTACAGAGGTATCGGAACGCTATTCTCAGGTTTGCCAGGCGCCCATATGCTGCAGCAGTTATCTGGTTGATGTACGCCTCAGGAGATGTGCTCGGTATTATACTCACCCCAAGATCCTTTTCCTCGAGTGAGGTTTGCAGTCTTTGGCCACCTAGCCTATACTCTGTCTACGGTCTTCTTTGCCCTTCCCCGATCTTCATGACTTTGCATTTGGCGGGGTTAAATTCGAGGAGCCAATTGCTGGACCACTTGTCCAGGTCTCTTTGTAGTCCTGCCTGATCCTCATCCGATTTAATTCTCCTTATTAACTTCACATCATCTGCAAACAAGGACATTTTTGAGTCTATCCCTTCCGTCATGTCATTGACATATATACCAAAAATAGCACTGGTCCTAAGACTGACCCCTGTGAAAGCCCTCTTGTAGCAGGCGCACACCCTGATACCTCGTCACGTACCATGACTTGTGTGTGTGGGGGGGGGGGAGACAGGTGAAGGAACTGTGACTTACTCTTATACATTTCTTAGCTGAAAACGCCGGGAAAAAAGGTCACACTAAAGTCTAGAGTCTGGAGAAGAATCTACCTACCTGACCATAGTAACCACTTCCAGCACATCTATCTGACGTCTTAAGTTGAAAAACCTACACGGGTTTTACCCTTCCCCCCCCATTCCTCCTTGGGACACCAGCATGGGTGTCCGGTGGAAACGAAAAAGCTAAAATATCAGAAATCAAAACCAGGCGCTAAACCCACAAGGGTCATACAGGAAAAGTATCAGAACTAGATGTAGGAAAAGGCAAGTCCCCGTCAATAACTCTGTTCTTCAACCAAAATGCTTCTTTTCTAATTTTGGGTCGCTGAATACGGAAATGCTTAAAACTGGAAAGTGACCGTTTGTAAAGATATGTACTGAGGCAGGTTGCTGTTATCTTTGGCTTGGGAAAAGAGTAAATAACCAGTACAGGAAGAAAACTTTTGATTCAAACATTACACAATTCGCACCTAGATTTTTTTTTCCCGGGCAACTGTGGAGCTGCGGATCTGTGGAGCTGTGGAGCTGCGGATCTGTGGAGCTGCGGAGCACTGTGTGATGACGATGGTGAACGTTTCCACCAGGACATTTCAGTCGTGGAGAAACGCTACTAAATGGAGCCCATCACTGTTAGCAGAATACTGCTGGATACTAACAAGACATGATCCTAAAGTGAATACAAGACAATCAAAGATACTGATGGGAGAAAGGAAAAGACACAAATGAGAAGAAAATGTACAAGGGTAAAGATTAATATGATTACTGGAGTAACATTATGGGAATTAGATGTAAAGTAGTCGAGAGACAAGACGACTTAAGAGGAGAAATAAGAGAACAAAAGCGTCCAAACAAAGAGTAAGATTGTGGCTGCAACTAACGGAGGATCACAAGTCACTGAGTAAATGTCTGCATGGAAGGAAGAGGATGGGTGAAGGTGCTTATGATCATGTTCACGAACTCTGCAAGGAAGAGTGAGAGGAGGGTCGGTGGGCAGGACCCCTGACACTTCACCCACCCACCCACCCCACACACACACAGATCAACACACACCACCACCACCAGGTTCCCAGGCCACGCAGGACTCCGTTACTATGCTTAGTCAGACTGGATAAACCAAACCTCAAAGTTCTGAGACGTGTAATCAAATTCGTTGACATGGTAATCAAACCCGCTAAGTTCCCTGACGTGGTATTCAAAACCAAGTTTCCTGACATGGCAGTAACAATCCGATTTACATAAGCAAAATTTTAACATTTTTAACCTAAATTAACATGTCCATTAGCAGACTCGGAGAAATTAATTAAAATAGACACGATAGGCAAAATATGGATGTGTACAACTAAATAATATTGAAACTAAAGTAACTCAACGATTTTGCTAGTTATAAAGGAATAAAAGCAGCAGTTTTGCGGACCTCTAATAAACTAATGTTTCAGTGTTGTCCAGGAACATAATATAGACAAAAAAAAAAAATAAGTGATCGATCACAAGCTTCAAACTACCACTGGAAGCTTCAGTATTTATGTTAAGGCAGGTAATACTAAAATAGGGCAAATCTCCAAGCAAGATTAAATAACTAAAAGATGCCTTATTAAGCTGCACGTGTGGATACAAATGTAGCAAATCTAAATTTACGAGTTTGTTAATAAAAAGGAGACCAATGTTAAATATCAACTCCAGTCATGTAAAGTATTTATAAAGACGTAGTACCAAGCCAGCAGTGTATTTACGTCCTCAAAATGGCCAGTGTGGTGCCGCTTTTTATAACTAAGAGCATTAGTAATAAGAACACTGCAGCAACTATTGGTCACCACATATAAAAATTGACAAATTCTTTTGAAACGCACAAACTGATAAAATAAATTTAAAATCTTAAAAACTGTTCTTATGATTAAGAATAATGAAGTTACGCCTGTAAGGCGCAGCGACGAGGGACACTACTGCATATACAAGTGGATCACAGGAATAAAACAACTGCTGAAAATATAAAATCAAGGTACAACTCTTATAAAGGGGATGAAATTAAAAATGTAAAAGGAGAAACCTGCGTTTTTTCTTTTGAGCCACCCTGCCTCGGTGGGCCACCCTGCCTCGGTGGGCCACCCTGCCTCGGTGGGCCACCCTGCCTCGGTGGGCCACCCTGCCTCGGTGGGCCACCCTGCCTCGGTGGGCCACCCTGCCTCGGTGGGCCACCCTGCCTCGGTGGGCCACCCTGCCTCGGTGGGATACAGCCGGTGCGTTGAAAGATTTATAAATGAATAAAAAGGATTTCGCGCGTCAAAATTGTCTCATACTGATCAGTAGGCCAGCCTACTACAGTATAGTGTTTCTTCATGTATAAAACCCACCATCACAGACAGAAAAGTATCACTTCCCTGAAATCCTGTAGACTAACAGTCGCAGTGCAAGAACTGAAAGGATGTAACTAAAATTAAATACACGTTATAGAAACATATATGACTACAATAATGAAAGCCTGGCTCAATCTGCGTAGTCGGGGATTGTGTGCTGGAAGTGGCATACCATGCCAGGATATAACTAGGACAGTGAAAGAAAAGTGGGTGGAGTGGTGTAGTGTTGACAGATTGCAATCATCACTCACTATTATTCGCCTGGCTCTAGAATAAATAAGTCACGATACCACACAGGTGATCGTAGATCACCCTCCACCTCCCACACACACAATGGTTAATCAATGGATGATATTTACATGCTGGGACTGTGGAATATATTATGAAGGGGTAGTGGCATGCGAGCAATAATGATCTTTGTGGTCGTGGGTAAGACTCGCCACCACCTGCACAGCTAGCATGTCTAATCAGGTGAAGCTGACCACTCAGGTGGTGCTAGGTGAGGTTCACCACCGTCACACCTCATGATGTGTCATACATAGATGAAAATGGTGGGTGGTGGTGACGGGTGTTCACCAGGACCCCAGTAATACCGTGCCATCAACCCTCCCCCCCCAATCATTCTGCACCTCTCAATCTATCACCAATCAAACTCACTCATTTTTTTTAAGAATTGTTTTCTTACGCGGCTGCTAGCGTTAATTTTTAAACATTCCACGCATACAAAATTTTATTATTTCAGTTTAGGTTACATAAATCGATAAAAAAAATAATAAATATGGAAACTAAAATAAATGGTCTCGACATATCTGGCAGCGGTGTCTCGGGAAATCCAGTCAACGTTAAAATCATCACGTACTTGTATATCACACGTAGTATGAAGGTGGCAGGACACATAAGCAGTCCCCTCAAGGGAGGTTCCTTGATGCTGGTGAGGGGCTCTTGATCTAGGGAATTGAATCTGTGCTCAAGTTCCCTAAATTAAGCCTGAATACCTTCCATTCCCCCACAGTGTTCAGTGTTCAGTGGTCAGTCGTCAGTGTTCAGTGGTCAGTCGTCACGTGAGGTCACAGACCCTGAGCTGCTTGGGGATTAGCGTGGACGGTTACAAAGCATGGCTTGCTTCTACAGTGTTTTAAAAGCTGAGGTTGGAGAGTTGAAGGAGGAGGTCTTGCTTCTCCAGGAGGAGATTAGGAGGCTGAAGGTCCACCTCAATGGGCCTGGGAGAGAGTGTGAGGTGGTTGGAGATGTGGGGAATGAGGCTTCTAGCAGTGAGGTGCAGTCTGTCTCTCACTGTGAGGAGGCTGTAGGTGGGGTGGTAGCAACGGCTACCAGCAGTGAGGTGCAGCCCAGCACCTGCTACAAGTGGCGAGTTGTTCACAGTAATGGGAGGCGCATCAGAGTAAGGAAAGTTAAGAGTGCAGATCTGAAGGTAGGAAATCGCTTCTCTGTTCTCCAGGATGAATGTACTTCAGTGGCCAGTGAAGGTAAGGGTACTACTGCCCCTGCTAATGAAGGTAAGCGCATTCTTGTGGTTGGTGACTCTCAGGTAAGATATGTTGATCGTGCTTTTTGTAATAGGAATAAGAAGATGAGAGATAGAGTGTGCTTCCCTGGAGCTGGTGTTGGGGACATTGTCAACAGACTGGATAATATCATGTCAGGTAATGGGAACAAGCCCATTATCTGTCTCAGTGCTGGTGGAAATGATATTGGGAAGGGTAGGAGAGAAGAGCTGCTAGATAAGTACAGGTCAGCTATAGATTTCATTAAGTCTAAGGGAGGGATCCCAATCATATGTAGCATCTTGCCTAGAAGGGGAGTAGGAAATGAATGGTTGTCTAGGGCAATTGGTGTAAATTGCTGGCTAGACAGATACTGCAAGGAACTTGCAATCCCATTCATTGACAACTGGAACAACTTTTATGGCAAACATGATATGTATGCAAGGGATGGGGTTCATCTCTCTGGGGCAGGGGTGGTAGCACTTGCAGACTCGATTGAGAAGGCCATTGGTGAAATGCCTATGATTTTAAACTGATGGAAGATAGAGGTATGGGTGTGTGTGGGAAACAAGCAGGTTGCAACACTAGGGTTGGAAACAGTAAATGTATAAAAGGCATTCAGCATGAAGTTATAAATAAAGACAATAGAACAGGTCAGCAAACAAAGGGGGACAGCAGAGGGCAGCAAGGGACTAGCTCCCTTAAGGTTTACTATACTAATAGCAGGAGTGTTAGAAATAAGATAGATGAGCTAAGATTAATTGCAAGTGCAGGAAACATAGATATTATTGCTATAACAGAGACCTGGCTCAATCTGAAAGATAGAGAGATGCCCTCTGAATGTCACATACAAGGCTATAAATTATTCCACACTGACAGGGTCAACAGGAAAGGTGGTGGAGTAGCGATGTATGTCAGAGACAATTTAAATTGTTGTGTTAGACAAGATATTAAATTAGAAGCGTCAGCCACTGAATCTGTTTGGTTACAGCTTCTCGAGGGCCGAGAAAAACTAATTTTGGGTGTGATTTACAGGGCCCCAAATCTTGATAGGGAGTGCAGTAAACTTCTATGGGACGAAATTCGTAAGGCATCTACATACGAAAATGTTGTGCTAATGGGAGATTTCAACTATAGACAGATTGACTGGAGCAATTTGACAGGAAATTTAGAGTCGGGTGACTTTCTTGATACGATCCAGGATTGTTTTTTAAAACAGTTTGTGACAGAGCCAACTAGGGGAAATAACCTCCTTGACTTGGTTCTTGCCAGTAGGGAAACACTAATTAATAATCTTGAGGTTAATGATGAGCTTGGGGAGAGTGATCACAAATCACTCAGTTTTAACATATCATGGAATTCCCCTAATAATGGCAATCAAGTCTCCGTCCCTGACTTTCGCTTGGCTGATTTCATAGGACTGAAAAATTACTTAGGTGGGCTGAACTGGAATGACCTGACTAGGGGTCAGGTAGGTGGTGATGGTTGCCGATATGATGCTTTCCAGGGCATAGTTCTAGCTGCTCAGTCAAATTATGTTCCAAATAGGGAAATCAGATCAAACAAAAATGATCCTAAATGGATGAACAATAGATTAAAATATCTGATTGGTCAAAAGAGAGGCATATATAGGCAAATCAAAAGAGGAGAGGGGCAATTAAGAAATCGATATATTCAGTTAAAGAGAGAAATAAAAAAGGGAATTAGAAAAGCAAATAGAGATTATGAGGTTAAAGTTGCAAGAGAATCGAAGACTAACCCAAAAGGATTCTTTCAGGTATACAGAAGTAAGATCAGGGACAAGATAGGCCCACTCAAAAGTTCCTCGGGTCAGCTCACTGACAGTGATAAGGAAATGTGTAGAATTTTTAACACATACTTCCTCTCAGTTTTTACACAGGAGGATACCAGCGATATTCCAGTAATGATAAATTATGTAGAACAGGACGATAATAAACTGTGCACTATTAGGGTCACAAGTGACATGGTCCTTAGGCAAATAGATAAATTAAAACCTAACAAATCCCCAGGCCCTGATGAACTGTATGCAAGGGTTCTAAAGGAATGTAAAGAGGAGCTTAGCACACCTTTGGCTAATCTTTTCAACATATCACTACAAACTGGCATGGTGCCAGATAAGTGGAAAATGGCAAATGTGATACCTATTTTCAAAACAGGTGACAGGTCCTTAGCTTCGAACTATAGACCAATAAGCCTAACCTCCATAGTGGGAAAATTTATGGAATCAATAATTGCCGAGGCAGTTCGTAGCCACCTTGAAAAGCATAAATTAATCAACGAATCTCAGCATGGTTTTACAAAGGGGCGTTCCTGCCTTACGAATTTATTAACTTTTTTCACTAAGGTATTTGAGGAGGTAGATCATGGTAATGAATATGATATTGTGTATATGGACTTCAGTAAGGCTTTTGACAGGGTCCCACATCAGAGACTATTGAGGAAAATTAAAGCACATGGAATAGGAGGAGAAATTTTTTCCTGGATAGAGGCATGGTTGACAAATAGGCAGCAGAGAGTTTGCATAAATGGGGAGAAATCAGAGTGGGGAAGCGTCACGAGCGGTGTTCCACAGGGGTCAGTGTTGGGCCCCCTGCTGTTCACAATCTACATAAACGACATAGATGAGGGCATAAAGAGCGACATCGGCAAGTTTGCCGATGACACCAAAATAGGCCGTCGAATTCATTCTGACGAGGACATTCGAGCACTCCAGGAAGATTTGAATAGACTGATGCAGTGGTCGGAGAAGTGGCAGATGCAGTTTAATATAGACAAATGCAAAGTTCTAAATGTTGGACAGGACAATAACCATGCCACATATAAACTAAATAATGTAGATCTTAATATTACGGATTGCGAAAAAGATTTAGGAGTTCTGGTTAGCAGTAATCTGAAACCAAGACAACAGTGCATAAGTGTTCGCAATAAAGCTAATAGAATCCTTGGCTTCATATCAAGAAGCATAAATAATAGGAGTCCTCAGGTTGTTCTTCAACTCTATACATCCTTGGTTAGGCCTCATTTAGATTATGCTGCACAGTTTTGGTCACCGTATTACAGAATGGATATAAATTCTCTGGAAAATGTACAAAGGAGGATGACAAAGATGATCCCATGTATCAGAAACCTTCCCTATGAGGATAGACTAAGGGCCCTGAAACTGCACTCTCTAGAAAGACGTAGAATTAGGGGGGATATGATTGAGGTTTATAAGTGGAAGACAGGAATAAATAAAGGGGATGTAAATAGTGTGCTGAAAATATCTAGCCTAGACAGGACTCGCAGCAATGGTTTTAAGTTGGAAAAATTCAGATTCAGGAGGGATATAGGAAAGTACTGGTTTGGTAATAGAGTTGTGGATGAGTGGAACAAACTCCCAAGTACCGTTATAGAGGCCAGAACGTTGTGTAGCTTTAAAAATAGGTTGGATAAATACATGAGTAGATGTGGGTGGGTGTGAGTTGGACCTGATAGCTTGTGCTAACAGGTCGGTTGCCGTGTTCCTCCCTTAAGTCAATGTGACCTGACCTGACTAGGTTGGGTGCATTGGCTTAAGCCGGTAGGGACTTGGACCTGCCTCGCATGGGCCAGTAGGCCTTCTGCAGTGTTCCTTCGTTCTTATGTTCTTATGTTCTAGGTGCTGTATAATTCTACGGGTTTAGCGCTTCCCCATTATAATAATAATAATAATAATAATAATAATAATAATAATAATAATAATAATAATAATAATAATATTACCACAGTTACAACACACCCGTTTCATTTTTATTTTGTTTAAATGAAAGAACCAGTAAGACTGCACAGTTTGCGGCTACGCTAATCTGAATGATAGTTACACTGGGAACAAAATCTAGTTGTTTCTCTATAGACCACTTTACCAGAGGGAAGAGATGAGAGGAAGGTGAAGGAGAGACGAAGAAACTGTAGTATTTACAGAATATTGTAAAATACACACACACAGCTCTTGGAGCAGGGAAAGAGGGCCTAGTAAAAACCAGCGAAGAGGCGGGGCCAGAAGCTGCAGCTCGACCTCTGCAACCACAAATAGGCGAGTACGTACGCACGAATACATACATACATACATACATACATACATACATACATACACACACACACACACACACACACACACACACACACACACACACACACACACACACACACACACACCCCAGAATACTGAGAGGAATCGACAAGGTGGACTGAGACGGGATGTTTCAGAGATGGGACACAGCAACAAGGGGTCACAATTGGAAGTTGAAGATTCAGATGAGTCACAGGGATGTTAGGAAGTATTTCTTCAGTCAAGGATTTGTCAGGAAGTGGAATAGTCGTGAAAGGGAGGTGGTGGCAGGATCCACTTGCAACCACAATTACGTGAGTACAAGTAAACTAATATATTTTGTGTGAAGCACTAAACCCCTGTAGGCCATTCAACGCCGGTAGTGGAGATCCTTCCTGTTGGTAACCGCGGCTGGGTCTAACCAGTAAGGTTGTTGAAAGACCAGCTGTATGACCCTAATGGGTTTAGTATTTAGTTATAATTGCAATAATATTTAAAGACCAAAACACGCGGCAGGTAGAGCTGCAACACAAGCTCTCATTGCGACGTTTCTCTCTGTATAGAGGTCTTTGTAGTCTTATAAAACTCTTCACAGAGTAAAACGTTGTCCTAGTAAAAACAAAAATTTAATTCTAGAACTTGGGTCTCGTCTTGTTCCTCGAGGCGGCTCCTGGAGAGTGATAACTTCCTCGAGGCGGCTCCTGGAGAGTGATAACTTCCTCGAGGCGGCTCCTGGAGAGTGATAACTTCCTTGAGGCGGCTCCTGGAGAGTGATAACTTCCTTGAGGCGGCTCCTGGAGAGTGATAACTTCCTCGAGGCGGCTCCTGGAGAGTGATAACTTCCTCGAGGCGGCTCCTGGAGAGTGATAACTTCCTCGAGGCGGCTCCTGGAGAGTAATAACTTCCTTGAGGCGGCTCATGGAGAGTGATAACTTCCTTGAGGCGGCTCCTGGAGAGTGATAACTTCCTTGAGGCGGCTCCTGGAGAGTGATAACTTCCTTGAGGCGGCTCCTGGAGAGTGATAACTTCCTTGAGGCGGCTCCTGGAGAGTGATAACTTCCTTGAGGCGGCTCCTGGAGAGTGATAACTTCCTTGAGGCGGCTCCTGGAGAGTGATAACTTCAAATGTAAAATAACGAACAATGGTGAGTGCATCAATTAATTCAGGTTATGAGAGTGAAAACAGGAGATAGCATGGTAAAGGGCTCAGAGTGACGACTCCACCAATTACCTCGCGTTAAAAGCGGATGAAAAGAGATATAACAAGAGTTTGAGCGGTGAGAAGGGAAGTGTAGCAACTATATTTGAGAGAGAACAGGGAAAATACGAATATAACTCTTTCAAAATTGCTATATATAACATGCAATCATAGGATGCCCATCTCATACACAGGAGATGGAAGAAGAGAGGATTACTTACTCTATAATAACAATAATCTTTATTTCTACAAGTACATATACAAGGTATACAGGCCTAGCTGACATCACTGACATACTACTATACAGAAAGCCCCTTATTATGCAAGTATTTTGGGCAAATTGGGTCAATTCTGTCCCCAGGGTGCGATCCGCACTAATAGACTAACACCCAGGTATCTATTTTACTGATAGGTGAATGGGCAGTAGGTGTCTTAAGCAAATATGTCCTGTTTCCAGCCGTACCGGGGATCGACCCCCGGACCTCAGTATGTGAGCTGAGTGCGCTAGCAATCGAGCTACGGGACACTGGTGAACATAAGAACATAAGAACGAAGGAACATTGCAGCAGGCCTACTGGCCCATGCGAGGCAGATCCAAGTCTCCTACCGGCTTAAGCCAATGCACCCAACCTAGTCAGGTCAGGTCACCTTGACTTGACATGCACCATATTATTTTATTTCAAGTGGTAAACCTAAACTGTTTTTAAAATGATTCATAAACACATGAGACGCTGTGCACAGCGAAGCTGTCCCGGTTAAAGTTCGTTCAGCAACGTGTCTTTTTTTGACTAGGTCAGTACACCAAGTGGAGTCATGAACTATATCTAGTTGGCATTCTCAAGACATTACCAGGGGTATTAAATATAACAAAATGACGATAAAATACAGTGACTCACGGACGAGTATTTAGGAGCCTGAAGTTCCGGGGTGTATGTAATTCAGGGGTCACGCAGGTACAACAGTTCATGCGGGTTCAACAGGCGTATCAGGCGTCAAATAGGTGCAGTAAGAGTCACACAGGTGTGACTGGCATTACACAGGCGGCCTGCAGCTGCAGTAGCGACGTACTAAAACTGTCTAGTGGTATCGATAAACTCGTAAATATTTTGTACATCTTTATTGCTGCTTTCACCTCCGGAAAATCAATAGCAACAGTAAATTCTTGTCGCAAGAAGTGTAGTTATAGGGCATCCCCTCACAATACCCCCTTCGTCCCTAACAGCCACTCCCTGTCCCTACCTCCACCACCGTCCCCCCCCCCCCCAACACACACCTAGACGAGTACTGAATATTTGGGTGGGTACAAAGGGTCCTGCCTGGGGTTGAAGGAACATTCCTGGGCAATGACCCACGTGGTTCCTGCCACAGTGTCTCCGGCTATATCATTACTGCAGATGTCAGACCTCCAGCACCCTCATTTGCTACAATTGCCTTCCTCAGTCACTGACTCAGCTATTACGTACAGTTGTATTTGCAGGCGCTTCGAAAGAGGAGAGACGCTTGGCTTATGGACCAGCGTGTTCACATTAAATAAAATTTTCAGAAATTAAAAAAAAATATAAATTTTAAAGTAGAAATGTTAAAAAAAAAAAACACGTTGCAAACGCGACGGGCTGGTAATTTCAGACAGCTAGTTTAAATCCCGTCACTCCACTGCATCTATCTATCCATCCTCCTCTCTCACACACACAGAATCTGTGCCCCAGCGGGAGCTGACTGTAATACAACTGGTACACACATGGTAACCTCTGCCAAACTTATCCGTGTGTACAGTAGCTGGCTAGTCTGAGAATTCCTTATCACAGCCCATCATTGTCAGGTCGCTAGCGCGGTGGGCTCGCATTATGCTCGATTCAGGTTTGAATCCTCAAATTTCCTCACATTATACATGTGTGCGCGTGTGTTGTTTAAACACGCACTATTTCCACCAAGAAGCTGGTATAATAAATCGACGTGTGTCCTGACTCCCCAGGGTAAAAAGAAATGTCATATGTTAGCGCTGAGGTATTTTTAGTCACGTGTACAGCAGTGTCTGACCAAGAAATTTAAGCTATAATCACATACCAACAACCACCAGGAAAATACTGAACACTTCCATAAACTACCAACAGTTTACTCTTAGTGAAGAATGTTTCGCATTTTGACTACTAGTTTTGTTTAAATACAAGAACAAAATGACATACCATAAGTTATTATACTCTTGAGGAAGTCCTAGATCCGTAAGGTTTATTATTATTATGATTACTCATTATATATTCATGGAGAACCACTCAATTCGTAAGAGAGGTAAATAAAGCGTGATCTGTGCTGCAGATATGATACGATCCCAGTGTGATAACTATATACAAAACTAGAGGTGGACGTTTAGATAATCGCAGAATCAGCCTAACCACAACGGTAGGTAAATTACTTGAATCTCTAATTGTAGAGGTAATTCAAAGTTTTAATCGTACTGAAAATTAATTTTTACATTAACGTAAATGAAAAAAAAAATACATCTTTAAACGTATAAGAGAAATTTTGTAGAAAAGATTTAATTTTAAACGAATTCTTGCTAACCGACCAGTTTTACCTATTCGGCACGACATATATATTATACATAGAATAGCCATTGAGAAAAAATAATGAAATTCCAATCGATTTCGTAATTTCTCACATGATCATGTTGCACCGTTATTGCACAGATCCTTGATAACGTGAGAAATCACGAAAGCGCTTGGAATTTCACATTTTTTCACTGTGGTTGTTCTGTGATATCACTTGTGATCTTATTGCGCACGCGCACGCGCGCGCACGCGCACGCACACACACACACACACACACACACACACACACACACACACACACACGCGCGCGCGCGCGCGCGCGCGCCCGCACTCACGCACACACACACAAATGCAAAGGTTTGCGACAAGGTTAGTTCCAGAGCTAAGGGGAATGTCCTACGAAGAAAGGTTAAGCGAAATCGGCCTGACGACAAAGGGGGACAGGAGGGTTAGGGGAGACATGATAACAACATACAAAATACTGCGTGGAATAGACAAGGTGAACAGAGACACGATGTTCCAGAGAGCGGAAACAGAAACAAGGGTCACAATTGGAAGTTGAAGACCCAGATGAGTCAAAGGAATGTTAGGAAGTATTTCTTCAGAGTGGCCAGGAAGTGGAACAGTCTGGCGAGTGATGTAGTGGAGGCAGGAATCATACATAGCTTTAAGATGAGGTATGATAAAGCTCATGAAGCAGGGAGAGGGAGGACACAGTAGCGGTCAGTGAAGAGGCGGGGCCAGGAGCCGAGTCTCGACCCCTGCAACCAAAATTAGGCGAGTACACACACACACACACACACACACACACACAAGGAATGACGATACTGAAGAGGGAAGCACTGGGGTATAATAGAGCAGTGAACACGGTTGTGAGTAGACAGGAAGAGAGGGGTAACAAAGTTAAGTTTGTAGTGGGTTATGTAGTTTTCGTCACACTGTGACCAGCGATATTTTGATTCTCATATACAAAGGAAATTTTACCCCAACATAAAATTACCCTCTCTCTGAGGGACAGTTTATCACCTCCTCCGAGGGAGAGAGTTCATTACCTCCTCCAAGGGAGAGAGTTCATTACCTCCTCCGAGGGAGAGAGAGTTCATTACCTCCTCCGAGGGAGAGAGAGTTCATTACCTCCTCCGAGGGAGAGACATCAACAAGTACACTAAGCAGTAATAAATCTTATCCTTCTAGGAAACTTAACCAAACATGCATGATAATTATTTATGAAATGCTCTCAACTGTTCGACACTGAACCAAAATACATCGAACAAGTTTTGCATCCAGATTAAGAGTCGAGGAGTGTCTCAGCAGAGCACGCAACATGATATATCTTTCACGCTAGAGAACTAATTGTAGTCTTAATGCAACGTGCATGCACACTGACACACGACTGGCTTCACCAGGGGCACAGATGGTAGTAAAAGAGACAAATCTGCAGTAATCACACCAGAAGTATGAGTTTTAGCCACAGGATGGCCAGAAAGCGCAACGTGACTATATATATATATATATATATATATATATATATATATATATATATATATATATATATATATATATATATATATATATATATATATATATATATATTATGTCGTGCCGAATAGGCAGAACTTGCGATCTTGGCTTAAATAGCAACACTCATCTTGCCATATAAGAAGCGAAAATTTGTGTATGCAATAATTTCGCCAAAATCATTCTGAATCTAACGAAAAAAATATATTTCACTGTGTTTGTTTAGTATTAAATTATTGTAAACAAATCTAAAATATATTTAGTTGGGTTAGGCTAAAATAAATTACTTTTGTTATAATAAGGTTAGGTAAGTTTTCTAAGATTCTTTTAGTGCAAAATTCTAAATTTTTACATTAACATTAATAAAAAAAAATATATATCTTTAAACGTATAAGAAATTTTTTTAGAAAAGACTTAATTTTAAACGAGTTCTTGCTAATTGACCAGTTTTACATATTCGGCACGACATTATATATATATATATATATATATATATAAATATATATATATATATATATATATATATATATATATATATATATATATATATATATATATATATATATATATATATATATATATATATATATATATATATATATATATATTTTATTATTATCACACTGGCCGATTCCCACCAGGGCAGGGTGGCCCGAAAAAGAAAAACTTTCACCATCATTCACTCCATCACTGTCTTGCCAGAAGGGTGCTTTACACTACAGTTTTTAAACTGCAACATTAACACCCCTCCTTCAGAGTGCAGGCACTGTACTTCCCATCTCCAGGACTCAAGTCCGGCCTGCCGGTTTCCCTGAATCCCTTCATAAATGTTACTTTGCTCACACTCCAACAGCACGTCAAGTATTAAAAACCATTTGTCTCCATTCACTCCTATCAAACACGCTCACGCATGCCTGCTGGAAGTCGAAGCCCCTCGCACACAAAACCTCCTTTACCCCCTCCCTCCCACGACATTATAATATATATATATATTATAATGTCGTGCCGAATAGGTAAAACTTGCGACTTTGGCTTAAATAGCAACGCTTTTCTTGCCGAATAATGCAAGCAAAAAATTGTGTATGCAATAATTTTGCAAAAATCATTCTGATCCTAACGAAAAAAAAAATATTTCATTGTGTTTGTTTATTAAATTATTGCAAACTTATCTAAAATATATTTACTTGGATTAGTCTAAATTAAATTGTGCTTGTTATAAAAAGGTTAGGTAAGTTTTCTAAGGTTCTTTTGGTACAAAGTAATTAATTTTTACAGTAACATAAATGAAAAAATATATCTTTAAACGTACAAGAGAAAATTTTAGAAAGGACTTAATTTTAAATGAATTCTTGCTAACTGACCAGTTTTACCTATTCGGCACGACACACACACACACACACACACACACACACACACACACACACAATGTTCACGACAGTTTGACAGCGACCCCCCACAATGTTCACGACAGTTTGACAGCGACCCCCACAATGTTCACGACAACGACCCCCACAATGTTCACGACAGTTTGACAGCGACCCTCACAATGTTCACGACAGTTTGACAGCGACCCCCACAATGTTCACGATAGCTTGACAGCGACCCCCACAATGTTCACGACAGTTTGACAGCGACACTCACAATGATCACGATAATTTGACAGCGACCCCCACAATGTTCACGACAGCTTGACAGCGACCCCCACAATGGTCACGACAGTTTGACAGCTACCCCCACAATGGTCACGACAGTTTGCCAGCGACCCCCACAATGTTCACGACAGTTTGACAGCGACCCCCCACAATGTTCACGACAGTTTGACAGCGACCCCCACAATGTTCACGACAGCTTGACAGCGACCCCCCACAATGTTCACGACAGTTTGACAGCGACCCCCACAATGTTCACGACAGCTTGACAGCGATCCCCACAATGTTCACGACAGTTTGACAGCGACCCCCACAATGTTCACGACAGCTTGACAGCGATCCCCACAATGTTCACGACAGTTTGACAGCGACCCCCACAATGTTCACGACAGCTTGACAGCGATCCCCACAATGTTCACGACAGCTTGACAGCGACCCCCACAATGTTCACGACAGCTTGACAGCGATCCCCACAATGTTCACGACAGTTTGACAGCGACCCCCACAATGTTCACGACAGCTTGACAGCGATCCCCACAATGTTCACGACAGTTTGACAGCGACCCCCACAATGTTCACGACAGCTTGACAGCGACCCCCACAATGTTCACGACAGCTTGACAGCGATCCCCACAATGTTCACGACAGCTTGACAGCGACCCCCACAATGTTCACGACAGCTTGACAGCGATCCCCACAATGTTCACGACAGCTTGACAGCGACCCCCACAATGTTCACGACAGCTTGACAGCGATCCCCACAATGTTCACGACAGCTTGACAGCGACCCCCACAATGTTCACGACAGCTTGACAGCGATCCCCACAATGTTCACGACAGCTTGACAGCGACCCCCACAATGTTCACGACAGCTTGACAGCGATCCCCACAATGTTCACGACAGCTTGACAGCGACCCCCACAATGTTCACGACAGCTTGACAGCGATCCCCACAATGTTCACGACAGCTTGACAGCGACCCCCACAATGTTCACGACAGCTTGACAGCGATCCCCACAATGTTCACGACAGCTTGACAGCGACCCCCACAATGTTCACGACAGCTTGACAGCGATCCCCACAATGTTCACGACAGTTTGACAGCGACCCCCACAATGTTCACGACAGCTTGACAGCGACCCCCACAATGTTCACGACAGCTTGACAGCGATCCCCACAATGTTCACGACAGCTTGACAGCGACCCCCACAATGTTCACGACAGCTTGACAGCGATCCCCACAATGTTCACGACAGCGACCCCCACAATGTTCACGACAGCTTGACAGCGATCCCCACAATGTTCACGACAGCTTGACAGCGACCCCCACAATGTTCACGACAGCTTGACAGCGACCCCCACAATGTTCACGACAGCTTGACAGCGACCCCCACAATGTTCACGACAGCTTGACAGCGACCCCCACAATGTTCACGACAGCTTGACAGCGATCCCCACAATGTTCACGACAGCTTGACAGCGATCCCCACAATGTTCACGACAGCTTGACAGCGACCCCCACAATGTTCACGACAGCTTGACAGCGACCCCCACAATGTTCACGACAGTTTGACAGCGACCCCCACAATGTTCACGACAGTTTGACAGCGACCCCCCACAATGTACACGACATGACAGCGATATGTTGACAGCTTGACAGACCCCCACAATGTTCACGACAGCTTGACAGCGACCCCCCACAATGTTCACGACAGTTTGACAGCGACCCCCACAATGTTCACGACAGCTTGACAGCGACCCCCACAATGTTCACGACAGCTTGACAGCGACCCCCACAATGTTCACGACAGTTTGACAGCGACCCCCACAATGTTCACGACAGTTTGACAGCGACCCCCACAATGTTCACGACAGTTTGACAGCGTGTTCACGACAGTTTGACAGCGATCCCCACAATGTTCACGACAGCTTGACAGCGACCCCCACAATGTTCACGACAGCTTGACAGCGATCCCCCACAATGTTCACGACAGCTTGACAGCGATCCCCACAATGATTACATTTAACGAGTCAAAGATTTTGTTCATATTTAACGGAATTAGAACATTATTGAACAAGAATCAGTAACAACTGTTTTGGTTTTCAGTCAACCGTTGGTGGAAAACCGTTACGCTATTGTGGGTGGTGGTGCCACAGGTGGTGGTGCTACTAGTGGTGGTGCCACAGGTGGTGTTACTAGTGGTGGTGGTGTTACTAGTGGTGGTGGTGTTACTAGTGGTGGTGCTATTAGTGGTGGTGGTGCTACTAGTGGTGGTGCCACAGGTGGTGTTACTAGTGGTGGTGGTGTTACTAGTGGTGGTGCTATTAGTGGTGGTGGTGCTACTAGTGGTGGTGGTGCTACTAGTGGTGGTGGTGCCACAGGTGGTGGTGTTACTAGTGGTGGTGGTGCCACAGGTGGTGGTGCTACTAGTGGTGGTGGTGCTACTAGTGATGGTGCTAAAGGCGGTGATGCTGCTAGAGGTGGAGGTGCCACAGATGGTGGTGCTAATGGTGGTGATGCTACTAGAGGTGGAGGTGCCACAGATGGTGCTAAAGGCTGTGTTGCTACTAGAGGTGGAGGTGCCACAGATGGTGCTAAAGGCGGTGATGCTACTAGAGATGGAGGTGCCACAGATGGTGCTAAAGGCGGTGATGCTACTAGAGGTGGAGATGCCACAGATGGTGCTAAAGGCTGTGATGCTACAAGAGGTGGAGGTGCCACAAGTGGTGATGCTACTTGTGGTGGTGCCACAGGTGGTGGTGATGCTACTAGTGGTGGTGTCGTCACAGGAGGTGGTAATGCTACTGGTAGTGGTAGAATTGCCACTGGTGGTGACGGTGACGCTACTAGTGGTGGTGGAGGTGCGACAGGTGGTGCTACTGGTGGTGGTGGTGCTACTGGTGGTGGTGGTGCTACTGGTGGTGGTGGTGCTACTGGTGGTGGTGGTGCTACTGGTGGTGGTGGTGCTACTGGTGGTGGTGCTACTGATGGTGGTGCTACTGATGGTGCTACTGCTGGGGGTGCTACTGCTGGGGGTCCTACTGCTGGGGGTGCTACTGCTGGTGGTGCTACTGCTGGTGGTGCTACTGCTGGTGGTGCTACTGCTGGTGGTGCTACTGCTGGTGGTGCTACTGCTGCTCTTAATTCACCAAGTTATCATCAGTCGTAGTACTGCTGCCTTCATGAGAACGCTAAAACCGTATGGGTGTTGTACATCGCCTTGAAGAATGAGACGCAATCTAGTTCGACCCATGGCGACAATAGATTCAATTCCTTGGATCGAAAGCCTCTCTGACGATCATGCAGGCAGCTCCCAAGTGGAAGGAATCACAGCAGAAGTTGATGGGTCGTGGCCAGAGCGTCTCCAGCACACCACTGTGGCAACACTCCAGCACACCACCGTGGCAACACCCCAGCACACCACCGTGGCAACACCCCAGCACACCACCGTGGCAACACCCCAGCACACCACCGTGGCAACACCCCAGCACACCACCGTGGCAACACCCCAGCACACCACCGTGGCAACACCCCAGCACACCACCGTGGCAACACCCCAGCACACCACCGTGGCAACACCCCAGCACACCACTGTGGCAACACTCCATCACACCACTGTGGCAACACTCCAGCACACCACTGTGGCAACACTCCAGCACACCACCGTGGCAACACCCCAGCACACCACCGTGGCAACACCCCAGCACACCACCGTGGCAACACCCCAGCACACCACCGTGGCAACACCCCAGCACACCACTGTGGCAACACTCCAGCACACCACTGTGGCAACACTCCAGCACACCACCGTGGCAACACCCCAGCACACCACCGTGGCAACACCCCAGCACACCACCGTGGCAACACCCCAGCACACCACCGTGGCAACACCCCAGCACACCACTGTGGCAACACTCCAGCACACCACTGTGGCAACACTCCAGCACACCACTGTGGCAACACTCCAGCACACCACCGTGGCAACACCCCAGCACACCACCGTGGCAACACCCCAGCACACCACCGTGGCAACACCCCAGCACACCACCGTGGCAACACCCCAGCACACCACTGTGGCAACACCCCAGCACACCACCGTGGCAACACCCCAGCACACCACTGTGGCAACACGCCATCACACCACAGTGGCAACACTCCAGCACACCACTGTGGCAACACGCCAGCACACCACCGTGGCAACACCCCAGCACACCACCGTGGCAACACCCCAGCACACCACCGTGGCAACACCCCAGCACACCACCGTGGCAACACCCCAGCACACCACCGTGGCAACACCCCAGCACACCACTGTGGCAACACCCCAGCACACCACTGTGGCAACACTCCAGCACACCACCGTGGCAACACTCCAGCACACCACCGTGGCAACACTCCAGCACACCACCGTGGCAACACCCCAGCACACCACCGTGGCAACACCCCAGCACACCACCGTGGCAACACCCCAGCACACCACCGTGGCAACACCCCAGCACACCACCGTGGCAACACCCCAGCACACCACCGTGGCAACACCCCAGCACACCACCGTGGCAACACCCCAGCACACCACTGTGGCAACACTCCAGCACACCACTGTGGCAACACTCCAGCACACCACTGTGGCAACACTCCAGCAGGTTGAAGACCATCCAGTCTTGACTGGACCCAACTGACAGAAACCGCAACTTTCCGGAATACACCCCTCTGTCCCCCCCATTACTCCGGAATCCCCCCCCCGACCTTTCCCCCCACCCCCATTCACTACTCACCTATCGATCAACCAGTGTCCAGTCACATTGCTGATAACCTAAGCTTTACGGGAGTATCATTCTGTGCCACTTCATAAAGGGTAACGTTTCGCTTGGATTACAAGCGAAATGTTACCATTCAATTAAAATTTTCGTAAGGATGGGTGACACTGCCTTCCAAAGAGTTTCGCTCATACAAGAACATTTTTAAACTGGCATAAATAATGCTCATTATGTGAGTGAACCTTCGTGGAAAACAAATGTTTGTTGTACTGCAAATGACGACACACCTGTCGTGATGTCCTCCACACTGCCTCTAACACACCTGTCGACATGTCCTCCACACTGCCTCTAACACACTTGTCGGCACTACCTACCTCTTTCGTTATTGCATGGGTCGAAATTTGGAAGAGATTTAATCTTTCCTACCCCCTCCTCCTCTGCTCCCAGAATCCGTCCACCCAGGGAAACGGGAGGTAGTCAGGTTCGATCCAAAGAAGAGGAGAGCTCCAATTCCTTGATGCATAAGGCCTTCACCACCATCAAGGCATTCTCCGCTGGAAGGATTAGACTAGCGCCTCACACTGGAGGTAAGAGTCAGCGAGAGAAGTAATGTTATAGAACAAGGTGGTTCCTCTAGGGTTAGTCCTTGTACTTACACTACTCTTGATGCTTGTTGATGAACTACAAGGGTGGGTGATCTCATTTCCATGCCTGTGAATGAGGTGACTGCAAGAAACGACAAGAGGACCCGGATGTAACGTTCATTACTGTATGAGCGAAACGTTGTCGTTAATAAAGGCATCCAGTATTTATATACCATTCCTGCTCCACCTAAAAAAAGTACCAAGTTTTCCACTGGCCCCAGAACTGAAAACTAAACGAGAGTGATGTAGGGGTTCCGCAAGTATATACATTACTGAGAGGGAGAATCCGGGAAATATATAGCTGGAGAAGAGGTATAGTGATACCGAACGTATCTAGACAGACACTTGTGCACAGCTCAAGACATTTAAAGAAAAGTTTCTCCACTTCTGGCGAAACGTTTCCTTAACAAATGTTTTCAGCTGTGCCTACTGTGTCTTTGTCCACAGAAGTCTCTCTCGACGTGAAAGATACTAAGAGGTATCAATAAGATGAGAGAATAAAGAAACATTGATGTAAATGCGAGGGTGGTGGAGAGTAGATAGCAAAATAAGGTCAAGAGCGCAAGTTAAACTCCCGAAAACAAAAATAGTTAAGTGACCCCCGCCTACACAACCGCAAAACATTACACAATAAACGCAGCCTTGTCCTGTCATATATAAAGAAATATACATCTGATATAGTCAGAATCACTCTTAACCAGCTGGTTGTGGTATCCAACGATCTTGACATGACAGTTTGTGGTTTACCCAAATACGTACAACAATGAAAACAATTTCTGAACACTAATAATTCCCTACAAACGTGAATCATCAATCATTCGCCACTAACCCACCAAGAATGTTGTAATTTATATTTTGACCAATACTATTTGAACGGCTCAAGTTTCATTACTCATTTGTTTGACTTGCGCCTTGGCATTTATAACGTAGCTCATGTGAAATATTTATTAACTTTGAAAAATCTTTCTTATTCCCATCGGGATTGTTTAAAAGAGACACGTCAATTCCCCTATTTTATATTATGTTATTTTCCCCCTATAGTCTACCTTGTCCATAATTACTATCGCATTTGGTTTGTCTGGTTTCGTAAGGCGAAGTCCAGGATCTTTCCTTAATTTATGGTATAAATTAAATTTTTGAGGACAATTGTGATGCACAAGTCTGAGCTTTGCTGGACAAGGTAGATTATAGTGTAAAATATACATGATTTCCCAGCCAGAGTAGAAACATTGGGCGCGTTTCTTTCCACCTGTTGTCTATGTTCCCCATCAGTAAAATGGGTACCTGGGTGTTACTCGACTGGTGTGGGTCGCATCCTGGGACACTGACCTAATTTGCCCGACATGCGGAGCATAACAAGGGGCTTTCTATGTAGTAGTATGTCACTGATGTCAGCTAGGATTGTATACCATGTACATGTACTTGTAGTAAATATCAGGAGACAGGGAAACTCACGCGCCTCTAATCTTCCCCAGAGTGTGACCCCCAACAGTCGACTGAACAAGGGCAGCAGGTGTGAGAAAACTTAAACCCGTACTGGGTAGTTAATCCCGGTCCCTCAGTGAGTGGAAAAGTAGATACAAATGCAGTATTTTATACCAACACCAGGACACTGCTGCTTCCTCTCAAAGCTATCACCTAAGCTGTATTTGTCCCAGAAGCAGCTCACGACAGATTGACTGGAGCAATTTGACAGGAAATTTAGAGTCGGGTGACTTTCTTGATACGATCCAGGATTGTTTTTTAAAACAGTTTGTGACAGAGCCAACTAGGGGAAATAACCTCCTTGACTTGGTTCTTGCCAGTAGGGAAACACTAATTAATAATCTTGAGGTTAATGATGAGCTTGGGGAGAGTGATCACAAATCACTCAGTTTTAACATATCATGGAATTCCCCTAATAATGGCAATCAAGTCTCCGTCCCTGACTTTCGCTTGGCTGATTTCATAGGACTGAAAAATTACTTAGGTGGGCTGAACTGGAATGACCTGACTAGGGGTCAGGTAGGTGGTGATGGTTGCCGATATGATGCTTTCCAGGGCATAGTTCTAGCTGCTCAGTCAAATTATGTTCCAAATAGGGAAATCAGATCAAACAAAAATGATCCTAAATGGATGAACAATAGATTAAAATATCTGATTGGTCAAAAGAGAGGCATATATAGGCAAATCAAAAGAGGAGAGGGGCAATTAAGAAATCGATATATTCAGTTAAAGAGAGAAATAAAAAAGGGAATTAGAAAAGCAAAAAGAGATTATGAGGTTAAAGTTGCAAGAGAATCGAAGACTAACCCAAAAGGATTCTTTCAGGTATACAGAAGTAAGATCAGGGACAAGATAGGCCCACTCAAAAGTTCCTCGGGTCAGCTCACTGACAGTG
This sequence comes from Cherax quadricarinatus, assembly GCF_038502225.1. NCBI lineage: Eukaryota > Metazoa > Arthropoda > Malacostraca > Decapoda > Parastacidae > Cherax > Cherax quadricarinatus. The sequence continues at coordinate 63,744 of NW_027195799.1, forward strand.
ATAAGGAAATGTGTAGAATTTTTAACACATACTTCCTCTCAGTTTTTACACAGGAGGATACCAGTGATATTCCAGTAATGATAAATTATGTAGAACAGGACGATAATAAACTGTGCACTATTAGGGTCACAAGTGACATGGTCCTTAGGCAAATAGATAAATTAAAACCTAACAGAAAATGGCAAATGTGATACCTATTTTCAAAACAGGTGACAGGTCCTTAGCTTCGAACTATAGACCAATAAGCCTAACCTCCATAGTGGGAAAATTTATGGAATCAATAATTGCCGAGGCAGTTCGTAGCCACCTTGAAAAGCATAAATTAATCAACGAATCTCAGCATGGTTTTACAAAGGGACGTTCCTGCCTTACGAATTTATTAACTTTTTTCACTAAGGTATTTGAGGAGGTAGATCATGGTAACGAATATGATATTGTGTATATGGACTTCAGTAAGGCTTTTGACAGGGTCCCACATCAGAGACTATTGAGGAAAATTAAAGCACATGGAATAGGAGGAGAAATTTTTTCCTGGATAGAGGCATGGTTGACAAATAGGCAGCAGAGAGTTTGCATAAATGGGGAGAAATCAGAGTGGGGAAGCGTCACGAGCGGTGTTCCACAGGGGTCAGTGTTGGGCCCCCTGCTGTTCACAATCTACATAAACGACATAGATGAGGGCATAAAGAGCGACATCGGCAAGTTTGCCGATGACACCAAAATAGGCCGTCGAATTCATTCTGACGAGGACATTCGAGCACTCCAGGAAGATTTGAATAGACTGATGCAGTGGTCGGAGAAGTGGCAGATGCAGTTTAATATAGACAAATGCAAAGTTCTAAATGTTGGACAGGACAATAACCATGCCACATATAAACTAAATAATGTAGATCTTAATATTACGGATTGCGAAAAAGATTTAGGAGTTCTGGTTAGCAGTAATCTGAAACCAAGACAACAGTGCATAAGTGTTCGCAATAAAGCTAATAGAATCCTTGGCTTCATATCAAGAAGCATAAATAATAGGAGTCCTCAGGTTGTTCTTCAACTCTATACATCCTTGGTTAGGCCTCATTTAGATTATGCTGCACAGTTTTGGTCACCGTATTACAGAATGGATATAAATTCTCTGGAAAATGTACAAAGGAGGATGACAAAGATGATCCCATGTATCAGAAACCTTCCCTATGAGGATAGACTAAGGGCCCTGAAACTGCACTCTCTAGAAAGACGTAGAATTAGGGGGGATATGATTGAGGTTTATAAGTGGAAGACAGGAATAAATAAAGGGGATGTAAATAGTGTGCTGATAATATCTAGCCTAGACAGGACTCGCAGCAATGGTTTTAAGTTGGAAAAATTCAGATTCAGGAGGGATATAGGAAAGTACTGGTTTGGTAATAGAGTTGTGGATGAGTGGAACAAACTCCCAAGTACCGTTATAGAGGCCAGAACGTTGTGTAGCTTTAAAAATAGGTTGGATAAATACATGAGTAGATGTGGGTGGGTGTGAGTTAGACCTGATAGCTTGTGCTAACGGGTCGGTTGCCGTGTTCCTCCCTTGAGTCAATGTGACCTGACCTGACTAGGTTGGGTGCATTGGCTTAAGCCGGTAGGGACTTGGACCTGCCTCGCATGGGCCAGTAGGCCTTCTGCAGTGTTCCTTCGTTCTTATGTTCTTATGTTAACGAGTATAAGAAGCGAGCTGTTGTTTGAACGGAATGAATGATTTGCTTGTGTCAAGACTACTCAGGCTGTCAGGCATGGTTTCAAAACTACTGTAGATGTGGACATCGAACAAGACACCACATTATCAGTACGAACACTCAGAGTACACCTAGAGCATTATGAAGATGAACACACCACACGTCTAGGTTAAATTAATTTACGTCAATCTACTAAGTTAATTTAGTTAAGGTTAACCTAACTCTCTCAGAGGGGCCGCCAGCAAGTGATGATGGGCGACTTATCTATATCCAATCCTTGGAAGGAAACCTGACAGTTGGGTGTCTGCCTTGCCCAGCACTGTACAGCTTGAGCCGAGCACAGCTTGCTGGTGAGAGTACAGTGTTGAAAGCAGCTAGAGCTGAAGCAACAACCATGTTATTATTTAATAGTCGTCATCAACCACACGGGTTAGACTCAGATGACACCAGCAAAAAGTTGACACACAAGATGTCTTTATACAAGTACATCCGTCCTCAACGTATTACTCCCCCCCCATCCTCACCCGCCTCCCCCACACACACCAACATATAATTACTTCATCTAGTCACAAAACCTGCCTCTAAAACAACCCACTGTTTAGTAACAACAACGTATTCACGATATAGATATACTTATTTTAGTGTCTAATGTATTTTCTGGTCATCGCAATAATTCACTGTCATTGTACATTCAGAATGTTTGCCATACTAACCTTGCTAACATAGCCACGCTGGACATGGTGTTACAGTACATCGTTATCCACACTAGCAACTCGGGAAGCTAACGTTATCATCCAGTGAGCAGCACACACTACCATCCTGACGTAGAGGCTTGCTGACTATATTAAAAGTGTGCCACGCGAGCACCAACAGTCTTGCTGACCAGGCTACCAACTAGGAGGCTTGGCCTGAGACCGACCACATATACCACATTTAATACTATGGTAAACTCGTAACTTGACTCCCCTTCCCTGGATGGAACCTGAACGTCCATCGTTCCCCCTCAGCAGCCGTATGACCCCCCTGCGGGTTTCGCGCTCCCCCACGAATGAAGTAATAACGATAAAAGTAATCGCAAGTTATGGTTCAAGTATTATCGCTCACAAACTAGGCCTCATAAATTTAAAAATGAAATAATACAATAGAACTAAGAAATGTTAAGAAATACAACAAATAAATTTAAATGTATACTAAATGTAAGTAGGTACTGATTTACGTAGCATCTTGTACTCTTGAGGCGAGCTACCAGAGAGCCTGCCAGAGTGCAACACTTTTAATAGGCTTACCATTACCTATCTACCTACCTACCTACCTACCTGGAGGTTATTCCGGGGATCAACGCCCTAGCGGCCCGGTCCACAACCAGGCCTCCCAGTGGATCAGGGCCTGATCAACCAGGCTATTACTGCTGGTCGCAAGTAGTCCAATGTACGAACCACAGCCCGGATGATCCGGCACCGACTTTAAGTATCTGTCCAGCTCCCTCTTGAAGGCAGCCAGGGACCTATTTGTAATTCCCTTTATGTCTGGTGGGAGGCTGTTGAATAATCTTGGGCCCCGGACACTTACAGTGTTTTCTCTTATTGTAACAACGGCACCCCTACTTTTCACTGGGGTATTTTCCACCGCCTGCCCAGTCTTTTGCTTTTGTAGGAAGTGATTTCTGTGTGCAGATTAGGGACCATTCTTTCTAGGATTTTCCAAGTGTAGAATATGATACGTCTTTCTCGCCTGCGCTCCAGTGAGTACAAGTCAAGTGCTTCCAAGCATTCCCAGTAGTTAAGGTGTTTGATGGAACTTATACGTGCAGTAAAGGTTCTCTGTACATTCTCGAGATCTGCAGTTTCACCTGCTTTGAATGAAGATGTTAATGTACAGCAGTATTCCAGCCTAGAGAGAACAAGTAATTTAAAAAGGATCATCACTGACTTGGCATCTGTTTTGAACGTTCTCATTATCATGGCATTATCGCAGTTGTGATCATGGCACTGTTGTGATCCTTGAAAGTGAGATCCTCAGGCATTACCACTCTCAGATCCTCCACATTACTTTTCTGCCCTATTGTATGATTAGTATGTAGTATCAGTTCTATTTATCTCCTCCAGTTTTCCATAACGGAGTAACTGGAATTTGTCTTCACTGAATATCACATTGTTTTCCGTTGCCCACTGGAAATCTTGGATTTTACCTTCTTGGAGGTTAACCCTGTCCTCAACAGATGACAGTTACATGCAGATCCTAGTATCGTCTGCAAAGATGACACGGTGCTGTGGATTACATCTCTGTCTATGTCTGATATAAGAATGAGGAACAGGATGGGGGAGAGTACTGTGCCTTGTGGAACGGCCTTTCACTATGGCGGCTTCAGATTTAATTCTGTTTACCACTGCTCTTTGTGTTCGATTGGTTAGAAAGTTGAAGATCCACCTTCTCACTTTGCCAGTTATCCCTTTAGTACGCATTTTGTGCGCTATTACATCATGATCGCACTTGTCAAAGGCATTTGCAAAGTCTGTGTATATCTGCATTCTGTTTGTCTTCAGTGCATCCAAGACCATATCATAGTGAACCAGGAGTTGTGAGAGGCACGAGCGACCCGCTCTGAACCCATGTTGCCCCGGATTATGCCACACTCGTGTGGCAATATTGTTGTAGACAATTGACAACCTGCCGATCATTTCCATAACAGCATCAAGGGAACGCCACATTAAGATAACTTCTTGAAGCCCAAGTTTCCATGTATACGTTATGATAAGAATACATCTTGGAACCCAAGTCTCTATGTACGCACACACTATAACATCCTGGGAACCCAAGTTTCTACGGACCCGATACGGTAAGAATACCTGCTCGAGTGTGTGTCACTGGGGACACGTTACGATAAGATAATAACGAGCAAAACTGTTTTATCTTCACATGCATAATGAAATCATTTCGACTTAACCAAGTTATATTCGATTAAATTTCAATATATTTGAAAAAAAAAATTTAGTGGATATAGCAGCATACTACGGACAGTAACGAAAGATGGCACAGGTGCACAAAGAGCGAAACATTGTCACGACAAAAGCTTGCTTCGCAAGGGGCTACGACGGCAGGACAATCCTAGACATTGGTCATAGATATGTCTGTATCTTCGTGTATTTTTTTTTTTTACCTTGGCAAACTTTTACCCAAAATACTTTTATCTGTTAAAAATAATTAAATTTTCATGAGATGTAAATACGTACCGATTTATACAAGAAAAGTTGTTTAAACATTAGAACGCACGAAAAGTGTGTAAACATTACCAGAGTCAAGACTGGTGGGTATGCTGAACACAGGCGTCATTTGGCCAAACATGTAAACATGACTGGATAGATCTCAGTAAACCACTTCAAGGAAGATGCCTTGATGCCAGTGAAAGATTCTTCATCCAGGACATTAGAGCCATCCTTCCAGTTCTTGGATCGTACCCGATTAAATTCCATTCTTCAGGGCCTAAATGACCTCTACGCTTCCCATGACTACTACTAATAATATATATTATTATTATTAACATTCAGACATTGAAGACGACGTGTCCTCTACATTCTAGAAGCAGTTTACGTGTGTTAGGATGATTGGCGTTTCAATTTTGAACGTAACCGTTAATATTAGTAGTAAACAAAATAAAACTCTCACTCTCCTGACCTTCCACTGCACTTACACTTCCCATTATCCTGACACTTCATCCCCTACCGTCACACTGCACCCCCTACCGTCACACTGCAACCCCTACCCGTTCTTTGTCTGACAACAAAAGAGATCTTTGCATTGAAGCAAGCAAGTTTACTCTCAGGCAGGTTGATAAGGTTAAAGGTCTGGCGTAGTCGGCGCCAGCTTAACAACCTCACTGACACAACTGTATCTCTCAGCCTTCATAACCAACTGACATGAACACTCAAAGAATCATGTGAGAATACCTCACTAGGTCAGACGAGAATGTCATTCGTCCACTAATTTAGTGGTACCTTTTGTACACTGTCAAGGCGGGTTCTCTCTGATGGAGAGTCAACGGGTAAGTGACTCTGCATCCTGGATAACAACGTGTCTCGCTATTAGAACGGAGGATCGAGCCTCTACATCCTGTGTTGTATAACCAACACGGGTTTAGCGATTCACATAAAAAAAATGATAAAGAAATCACCTCCGCTCGTCGGTTACCCTCCCGTACTCATGCCGACACAACTCGTCTGGCAACATTTGTGCAACATTACCTTCAGGAATGTTAACATCAAGAAAAAAAGGTAATCCATAAGAAGTCTCATGAGGTGAGTGAGCTTCAGATGACGGTCTCTGACCACACGAGACAACCTCAACGATGATCACAATATAAACAGGACGGTTGAGAAAATTAAAAAAAAAATGATATTCAGGGACGAGAATGAGATGATAGAAGCTAAATGATCAAATTACCCTGAGATACATTTGAAAAAAAAATAAAGGTAACTGTGGTAAGGTAGTGGCACCAACTGGAGAGACAGCAGAAGCAGACATGGATTAAAAAGTAGAGGTTATAGATCAAATTTAGGGAACTGAAGCTCAACCTCTTCCAACACTGAGTGTCCGTGGTTCGATCCCCGGCCGGGTAGAAACATTGTTCCTGTTCACCTAGCAAGTATGTAGGTATCTGGGTGTCAGTTGACTGGTGTGGGTGGCATCCTGGGGGACAAGACTGAAGGACCCCAGTGGAAATAAGACAGACAGTCCTCGATGACGCACTGACTTTCTTGGGTTATCTTGGGTGGCTAACCCTCCGGGGTTAAAACCCCAAACAAAATCTTTAACAACAGAGTACAAATACGTCGCAAATCGAAATTAAAAACTATCTTCATATGATTTAACAAGTTCGTACAAAAGAGTTAAGTACTATTGTCGCAGTATTAAAAAGATACTAATGTGAATCACCTCATTGGGAGAGGGAGAAGGACCACCACCTGGCGGCTTTAGTCCACACTAGAGTGTGGGGACCAACGGATGAGGTCGAGAGTACGTAAAACCTGCGATTAAAGCTAAGAGAGCAGAGGACTGTATCCGGCTGCTATCCCCGCATCCCTCTCTCTGGCATCCCCACCCCCTTTTCCTACCGCTCCCTCACCTCACCATCTTACTACTCCCTTCCTCCCCAAGTAACTAGTCTGAGCTGGAAGTACCACACATACACCTTACCCCTCCACACACACACACACACACACACACACACACACACACACACACACACACACACACACACACACACACACACACACGGTCAAACACGTCAAGAAATTAGAGAAAGTGCATAGGTTCGCAACAAGGCTAGTTCCGGAGCTCAGGGGTATGTCCTACGAAGAAAGGTTGAGGGAAATCGGACTGACGACATTGGAGGACAGGCAGGTCAGGGAAGACATGATAACGACATACAAGATACTGCGTGGAATAGATAAGGTAGACAGACAGGTTGATCCAGAGAGGGGACACAGAAACAAGGGGTCACAATTGGAAGCTGAAGACTCAGACGAGTCAGAGGGATGTTAGGAAGTATTTCTTCAGTCAGAGTCATCAGGAAGTGGAACAGCCTAACAAGTGATGTAGTGGAGGCAGGAGCCATACATAGCTTTAAGACGAGGTATGACAAAGCTCTGGAAGCAGAGAGAGAGAGGACCTAGTAGCGATCAGTGGAGAAGCGGGGCCAGGAGCCGAGTCTCGACCCCTGCAACCACAATTAAGTGAGTACAATTAGACGAGTACATGACTATTCACATTACAAGTAATTGCCTCCTTCATTCCTCCGGTCCATGCAGAACCTTGTCCATTCTATAATCGCCTCCTAGCTCACCACAACACTTGCAGCACTGGTACATCAACATGCAGGATGTTTTACACCATCACTACACGAATAACTGAAGTATACCCAGAATACACTAATTTTGTATAAGGTACATTACGAACATAATATCTGGACATGTTTATTAGACGAGTATGTAGACCTACAAACAGTCATCCGGGACTTTTCTCACTCATCCACACTTTGGAGAAGAAACCTTAGATAACGTATCGATCAGTCTTGAACTATTATATAGTAACTGAACTGTTCCAGCAACGGTATTGCGATTTTTAAATCATCCAGGACGAAGTGTCTAAGATATTATTGTTCATGTAAGGCTGCGGAGAAATGTGAAGGGTTTGAGAGTGATAAGGTCAGGTTTTACGTTTAAGAATCACGGTATGTTAACAGCAAAAAAGCGAGGAAATTGATAGGCTGGATAACTGGAATTCTTATGAGATGTCAAGCCAATGATGACACTCCTTTAAGTCACTTGTTCAATCTTGACTGTTAATATGGTTGTACACTGACAGCCCATCTTCAGGTAGGCGAAATGACAAAACTGGAGAATGTACGGAGAACCTTTACTATTTGTGTAAATTTAGTTAAGCACCTAAATTATTAGGTGCTTAAGTCCTTCGACCTGTGCTCCCTGGAGCGTAGGAGAGAAATGGATATCGTAACATATACCTGGAAAATTCTGGAGGACTGGTCCCAAATCTGCACACCGATATTACTCCGTAGTAGAGCAGGAGACTTGGCAGACGGTACAAAATACCGCCAATGAAAAGCAGGGGCGTAATGAGTACACTAAGAGAACTGAAGTGTAATAGGACCAAAATTATTCAACGCCCATCCTTCATAAACAATGGAAATTACCAACAGACCCCTGGCTGTCTTCAAGACAGAGCCTGATAAATTCATCAAATCAGCTCCTGATCAGTCTGGTTGTGATGCCTGCGTTGGGCTGCATGCATCGAACACAAACAACCTGGCTGATCAGGTCATCAACCAGGAGACCTGGTCTGGGACCGGACAGCGAGGGTGGTGACCTCTGGAACCACCTTCAAATCACCTTTAGGTCATATAGCTCCCGGGGAGTGTCAGGTTTTCAAGTTTGATCCAGCATTTAATTAGGAGAACACAACAATGTACCGAGAGCGGAGGTCAGCTTTAGGACGCTGTAGTCACACTTGAACACTATAAACATTTATATAAATATTTAAACTGTGAATGTAAATATTTGTGAATCAGGTTTAATACTTTAAATTCTGATTTTGAAGAACGGAAGAAGACAGCAGGTCAGCACGACAGTAAATGTCGAATATTCCAAACTGATACAAAACAATAAAAAACAATTAAAACAGCATAAAAACAAAACAATTAGTTTTGTTGACCCACAAATCATAGTAGCTATATGACTGATAGCCTATGTACACGCCACACAACACAAGCAAGGTAGCCAGGTGTGTGTGTGGGGGGGGGGGAGAGATGGTGTGTCCTTGCCACCTTCAAGGTCATATACTCGCCTAGCTGGACCTGCCAGGGGAGAGCCACACCTACGCCACTTGTAGTAGGTGAGTCCGGCCACCTTGTACCAGCACAACCCTCCAGCTAACTTCTATTCTTATGTTCCTAGGAAAGTTCTAAACCCGTTAGAGGTATACCTCGTCTGAAAAAGTGGAATGAGTGGTGGTTAATGAGGCTTCAGCTTAGCATGGGAAGATAGTTCAAATTCCTTGGATCAAGAGCCATCATGAGCATCAAGGGATCATCACTGAAGGCTCCAGGTGACTTGTAACTCGCTGGTTAGAACGTTAGGTGCACAATCAAAAGATTGTGTTCGATCACCTGGCAGGGCAGACATATGGACAAGTCTCCTTGCACTCAGCGCCACTGATCACCTAATGCAGGTACTTGGGAACTATTCAACTGCTATACCTAGCAATTAAAGGGAAATTTGCAACGGCAATATTTAAGAAACTCCAGACCTGCTGGAGCACCTCAGGTGTTGGGTGGAAGCTATTCAGAAATATTTACTGGAGGGACTCACGTGTTGGGTGTGTGACAAAGACCCAATATGCAGCTCATGACATTTTAGTGAGAAATGTTTCCACCAGTTTTCAACACGGAAGTGTAGAAATTTCCAGCACAGGAAGGTAGAAGCACCAGGAAATACTGATGAACCATATCTTGATTTTCAGTGTATAGAAAATAGTGGAATGGTCTTCCGCCATGACCGGTCTCTTGCCATAACTGGTTTCCTGTCATGACTAATTACAGAGGCCATGACAAATCAGAGATTAGCTTATGACGTCAGAATCAATTAAATACGCCTATGAAGTGCGAGAGGCCATGGCCAATCACATTTAAACACGCCTATGAGGTCAGAGAAACATGGTGTGCCAGGCACACTGCCAGCCCCTCCCTCTCACTGGGCTTCTGAGAAGAGTTCTTAGATTAACTGACAATAAACTAAGCCGCATGTTGCTGAAAACGGTATAAAATACCGATAAGCTGAAGATTAAGACACGTGCAGCAGTTGGCTATCTTTATTGATGAAATATTTTGACTATACATTAGGCTTCTTCAGTCAAATACAGAGGCAGCAGTAGTAATGAAATAATGATGATATAATCAGTCCATCAACCTTGGAGAAAACGTATTTGAGGTGGTCGCTCTCTCAGCCTGGAGAAGAGTTCAGCTCCATGGAGCTGAAACTCAACGCAAAACAAACTAGAGGAACTTTAAATATTTTAGGAATTTGCAAGACAGGAAGTAGTGAAGATAAATCACGAATTAATATTCGCAACCACTAAGCACCTAACATAATACAGGAACACGTGCCGAGCTATAACATTACCCCCTCAAAAAATACAAGAATATCTACTGAGGTGCAACACTACCCATATGTATCAGTTTATTAATGGTATACTGTACCGACAAGGACATGAATAAGAATCATGTGGAACACTTTTCGTATTTTTGCTTCCGAAACGTTTCGCCTGCACAGCAGCCCTCTTCATTCGAATAATGAGGTGACTAATGTACTGAAGACATTTGAAAAGATTGGTCCAGTATACATAAGTTCCATCAATGTGCCTCTACTTCAGAATGATCAACGCTATGGACTGGACAGCAAGGTTGAGGGACAGAGCACCTCAGTGCCTCGCCATTTCTATCAAGGCTGAAGAACTCAGCCTTGATAGAAATATCCTCTTCAGCTATCTTCAGTAAATCAGTCACCTATGTATTAAACTGTAGAAGTCTGCTACGCAGGCGAAACGTTTCCTAAATAAACATACCAAGTGGTGCACTTATCTTATTCAGCTACTCACACGATACATGAACACGTGCTAGGGTACAATACTCCCCCCCCCCACATAACATACGAACATATCTCAAGATATGTTCGTATGTTATGTATGTTCGTAGGTATGAGAACACATGAAGATATACAGCACATTTGAGTTCTACACACCTCAAATAATTCATTACCTCTGGCTTCCAGGCAGTTTCCACGTATATCATATTTCTAGTTTGCGGGTAGCCGTAGTCGAGGAATCAACATTGAGTATATAGTTACCTGGCTGCATGGGCACCACCACGCGAACACCACCACACCCGAGCACCGCCACACGCGAGCACCGCCACACGCGAGCACCACCACACGCGAGCACCACCACACGCGAGCACCACCACATGCGAGCACCCCCACGCGAGAACTACCACACACGAGCACCACCACCACCACCACACTCCAGCACCACCACCACACGCCAACACCAACATCACACGCCAGCCCCACAACCATCACACACCACCCCCACAACCATCACACACCACCACCAACACACTCCAGCACCACCGCCACATGGCGGCAGCACCACCACCACACGCCAGCACCACCACCCGCCAGCACCACCACCACCACTCCAGCACCACCACCACACGCCAACACCACCAACACACGGCAGCACCACCACCACCACAAACCAGCACCACCACCACACGGCAGCACCACCACCACACGCCAGCACCACCGCCGCCAGCACCACCACCACATGCCAGCACCACCACCACACGCCAACACCACCACACGCCAGCACCACCGCCACACGCCAGCACCACCACCACACGCCAGCACCACAACCATCACACGCCAGCACCACAACCACCACACGCCAGCACCACAACCACCATATCCCAGCACCACCACACGCCAGCATCACCACCACACGCCAGCATCACCACCACACGCCAGCACTACCACACGCCAGCACCACCACCGGACACCAACACTGCCTCACGCCATCACCACCACCACACGGCATCACCAGCACTACCACACGCCAGCATCACCACCACACCCCAGCGCCACCACCACCACACGCCAGCACCACCACCACCACACGCCAGCACCACCACCACACGCCAACACTACCACACGGCAGCACCACCACCACACGGCAGCACCACAACCACCACACGCCAGCACCACCACAACCACACGCCAGCACCACCACAACCACACGCCAGCACCACCGCCACACGCCAGCGCCACCACCACCACACGCCAGCACCACCACCACCACACGCCAGCACCACCACCATACGCCAGCACCACCACCAACACATGCAAGCACCACCACCACACGCCAGCACCACCACCACACTCCAGCACCACCACCACATGCCAGCACCACCACCACATGCCAGCACCACCACCACACGCCAGCACCACCGCCACACGCCAGCACCACCACCATACGCCAGCACCACCACCAGCACCACCACCACACGCCAGCACCACCACCACACTCCAGCACCACCACCACATGCCAGCACCACCACCACATGCCAGCACCACCGCCACATGCCAGCACTACCACCACACGAAAGCACCACAACCACCACATCCCAGCACCACCACATGCCAGCATCACCACCACACGCCAGCATCACCACTACACGCCAGCACCCACCACACGCCAAACCACCACCACCACCACACGCGAGCATCACCACCACCACCACACGCCAGCACCACCACCACACGCCAGCACCACCACCACACGCCAGCACCATTACCATACGCCAGCACCACCACCACACGCCAGCACCACCACCACACGCCAGCACCACTACCATACGCCAGCACCACCACACGCCAGCACCACCACACGCCAGCACCACCACACGCCAGCTCAACCACACGCCAGCACCACCACACGCCAGCACCACCACCACACCACCACACGCCAGCACCACGCCAGCCACCACACGCCAGCACCACCACCATACGCCAGCACCACTACCATACGCCAGCACCACTACCACACGCCAGCACCACCACCACACGCCAACACCATTACCACACGCCAGCACCACTACCACACGCCCGCACCACCACCAGACGCCAGCACCACCACCACGCCAGCACCACCACCACACGCCAGCACCATACCACCACCAACACACGCCAGCACCACCACCACCACACGCCAGCACCACCACCACATACGCCAGCCAGCACCACCACCACACGCCAGCACCACCACCACACGTACCACCACCACCCAGCACCACCACCACCAAACGCCAGCACCACCACCACACTCCCGCACCACCACCACACGCCAGCACCACCACCACACGCCAGCACCACCACCACACGCCAGCATACGCCAGCACCACCACCACACGCCAGCACCACCACCACACGCCAGCACCACCACCACACGCCAGCACCACCACCACACGCCAGCACCACCACCACACGCCAGCACCACCACCACACGCCAGCACCACCACCACCATACGCCAGCACCACCACCACACGCCAGCACCACCACCACACGCCAGCACCACCACCATACGCCAGCACCACCACCATACGCCAGCACCACCACCACACGCCAGCACCACCACCACACGCCAGCACCACCACCACACGCCAGCACCACCACCACACGCCAGCACCACCACCACACGCCAGCACCACCACCATACGCCAGCACCACCACCACACGCCAGCACCACCACCACACGCCAGCACCACCACCACACGCCAGCACCACCACCACACGCCAGCACCACCACCACACGCCAGCACCACCACCACACGCCAGCACCACCACCACACGCCAGCACCACCACCACACGCCAGCACCACCACCACACGCCAGCACCACCACCACACGCCAGCACCACCACCACACGCCAGCACCACCACCATACGCCAGCACCACCACCACACGCCAGCACCACCACCACACGCCAGCACCACCACCACACGCCAGCACCACCACCACACGCCAGCACCACCACCACACGCCAGCACCACCACCACACGCCAGCACCACCACCACACGCCAGCACCACCACCACACGCCAGCACCACCACCACACGCCAGCACCACCACCACACGCCAGCACCACCACCACACGCCAGCACCACCACCACACGCCAGCACCACCACCACACGCCAGCACCACCACCACCACACGCCAGCACCACCACCACACGCCAGCACCACCACCACACGCCAGCACCACCACCACACGCCAGCACCACCACCACACGCCAGCACCACCACCACACGCCAGCACCACCCACACGCCAGCACCACCACCACACGCCAGCACCACCACCACACGCCAGCACCACCACCACACGCCAGCACCACCACCACACGCCAGCACCACCACCACACGCCAGCACCACCACCACACGCCAGCACCACCACCACACGCCAGCACCACCACCACACGCCAGCACCACCACCACACGCCAGCACCACCACCACACGCCAGCACCACCACCACACGCCAGCACCACCACCACACGCCAGCACCACCACCACACGCCAGCACCACCACCACACGCCAGCACCACCACCACACGCCAGCACCACCACCACACGCCAGCACCACCACCACACGCCAGCACCACCACCACACGCCAGCACCACCACCACACGCCAGCACCACCACCACACGCCAGCACCACCACCACACGCCAGCACCACCACCACACGCCAGCACCACCACCACACGCCAGCACCACACACCACACGCCAGCACCACCACCACACGCCAGCACCACCACCACACGCCAGCACCACCACCACCACCACACGCCAACACTACCACACGCCAGCACCACCACCACACGCCAGCACCACCACACGCCAGCATCACTACCACACGCCAGCACCACCACACGCCAGCAGCACCACCACATGCCAGCACCACCACCACATGCCAGCATCACCACCACACGCCAGCATCACCACTACACGCCAGCACCACCACCACACGCCAGCACTACCACACGCCAGCACCACCACCATACGCCAGCACCACCACCACACGCCAGCACCACCACACGCCAGCACCACCACCACACGCCAGCACCACCACCACACGCCAGCACCACCACAGTTCTCAGTACCTCTCTGCCAGTCAACACGTCCTAAAGACACGTTATCCACACCATCATTTTACTACGTCAATTTTTGACGTAGTACTCAACGTCAATTTCTTATCGCTTCCAGTTTTTAAATTCCTATTTTGTTTTTAGGTTGGACTGATTTAGAATTGGTTACATAAATTTATAAAAATATTCTATTTAACCTCTGATAAACAAATTTAACGAAATAGCCACGATACATCTGGTAGGTTGGCAGGGTAAAATACATGGTGGCAGGGTAAAACATATGATGGCAGGGTAAAACACATGATGGCAAGGAAAACACAGGATGGCAGGGTAAAACACATGATGGCAGGGTAAAACACATGATGGCAGGGTAAAACACATGATGGCAGGGTAAAACACATGATGGCAGGGTAAAACACAGGATGGCAGGGTAAAACACATGATGGTAAGGAAAACACAGGATGGCAGGGTAAAACAAATGATGGCGGAGTAAAACACATGATGGCAGGGTAAAACACATGATGGCAGGGTAAAACACATGATAGCAGGGAAAAACACAGGATGGCAGGGTAAAACACATGGCAGGAAAAACACATGATGGCAGGGTAAAACACATGGCATGGTAAAACACATGATGGCAGGGTAAAACACATGGCAGGGTAAAACACATGATGGCAGGGTTAAACACATGATGGCAGGGTAAAACACATGATGGCAGGGTAAAACACATGATGGCAGGGTAAAACACATGATGGTAAGGAAAACACAGGATGGCAGGGTAAAACACATGACGGCAGGGTAAAACATATGATGGCAGGGTAAAACACATGATGGCAGGGTAAAACACATGATGGCAGGGTAAAACACATGGCAGGGTAAAACACATGATGGCAGGGTTAAACACATGATGGCAGGGTTAAACACATGATGGCAGGGTAAAACACATGATGGCAGGGTAAAACACATGATGGCAGGGTAAAACACATGATGGCAAGGAAAACACATGATGGCAGGGTAAAACACATGGCAGGGTAAAACACATGATAACAGGGTAAAACACATGATGGCAGGGTAAAACACATGATGGCAGGGTAAAACACATGATGGCAGGGTAAAACACGATAGCAGGGTAAAACACATGATGGCAGGGTAAAACACATGATGGCAGGGTAAAACACACTATAGCAGGGTAAAACACATGATAGCAGGGTAAAACACATGATGGCAGGGTAAAACACACTATAGCAGGGTAAAACACATGATGGCTGGGTAAAACACATGATAGCAGGGTAAAACACATGATAGCAGGGTAAAACACATGATAGCAGGGTAAAACACATGATGGCTGGGTAAAACACATGATAGCAGGGTAAAACACATGATAGCAGGGTAAAACACATGATAGCAGGGTAAAACACATGATGGCTGGGTAAAACACATGATAGCAGGGTAAAACACATGATGGCTGGGTAAAACACATGATGGCAGGGTAAAACACATGATAGGGTAAAACACATGATGGCAGGGTAAAACACATGATGGCAGGGTAAAACACATGATAGCAGGGTAAAACACATGATGGCTGGGTAAAACACATGATAGCAGGGTAAAACACATGATAGCAGGGTAAAACACATGATAGCAGGGTAAAACACATGATGGCAGGGTAAAACACATGATAGGGTAAAACACATGATAGCAGGGTAAAGCACATGATAGCAGGGTAAAACACATGATAGAAGGGTAAAACACATGATAGCAGGGTAAAACACATGATAGCAGGGTAAAGCACATGATAGCAGGGTAAAACACATGATAGCAGGGTAAAACACATGATGGCAGGGTAAAACACATGATAGCAGGGTAAAACACATGATAGCAGGGTAAAACACATGATAGCAGGGTAAAACACATGATAGCAGGGTAAAACACATGATAGCAGGGTAAAACACATGATGGCTGGGTAAAACACATGATAGGGTAAAACACATGATAGGGTAAAACACATGATAGCAGGGTAAAACACATGATAGCAGGGTAAAACACATGATGGCTGGGTAAAACACATGATAGCAGGGTAAAACACATGATAGCAGGGTAAAACACATGATGGCTGGGTAAAACACATGATAGCAGGGTAAAGCACATGATAGCAGGGTAAAACACATGATAGCAGGGTAAAACACATGATAGCAGGGTAAAACACACGATGGCAGGGTAAAACACATGGTAGCAGGGTAAAACACATGATGGCAGGGTAAAACACATGATAGCAGGGTAAAACACATGATGGCAGGGTAAAACACATGATAGCAGGGTAAAGCACATGATAGCAGGGTAAAACACATGATAGCAGGGTAAAACACATGATAGCAGGGTAAAGCACATGATAGCAGGGTAAAACACATGATAGCAGGGTAAAACACATGATGGCATGGTAAAACACATGATAGCAGGGTAAAACACATGATAGCAGGGTAAAACACATGATAGCAGGGTAAAACACATGATAGCAGGGTAAAACACATGATAGCAGGGTAAAACACATGATGGCTGGGTAAAACACATGATAGCAGGGTAAAACACATGATAGCAGGGTAAAACACATGATAGCAGGGTAAAACACATGATAGCAGGGTAAAACACATGATAGCAGGGTAAAACACATGATAGCAGGGTAAAACACATGATGGCTGGGTAAAACACATGATAGCAGGGTAAAACACATGATAGCAGGGTAAAACACATGATGGCTGGGTAAAACACATGATAGCAGGGTAAAGCACATGATAGCAGGGTAAAACACATGATAGCAGGGTAAAACACATGATAGCAGGGTAAAACACATGATGGCAGGGTAAAACGCATGGTAGCAGGGTAAAACACATGATGGCAGGGTAAAACACATGATAGCAGGGTAAAACACATGATGGCAGGGTAAAACACATGATGGCAGGGTAAAGCACATGATAGCAGGGTAAAACACATGATAGCAGGGTAAAACACATGATGGCAGGGTAAAACACATGATAGCAGGGTAAAGCACATGATAGCAGGGTAAAACACATGATAGCAGGGTAAAACACACGATAGCATAGTAAAACACATGATGGCTGGGTAAAACACATGATAGCAGGGTAAAGCACATGATAGCAGGGTAAAGCACATGATAGCAGGGTAAAACATGATAGCAGGGTAAAACACATGATAGCAGGGTAAAACACATGATAGCAGGGTAAAACACATGATAGCAGGGTAAAACACATGATAGCAGGGTAAAACACATGATAGCAGGGTAAAGCACATGATAGCAGGGTAAAACACATGATGGCAGGGTAAAACACATGATGGCAGGGTAAAACACATGATAGCAGGGTAAAACACATGATAGCAGGGTAAAGCACATGATGGCAGGGTAAAACACATGATAGCAGGATAAAACACATGATAGCAGGGTAAAACACATGATAGCAGGATAAAACACATGATAGCAGGATAAAACACATGATAGCAGGATAAAACACATGATAGCAGGGTAAAACACATGCTAGCAGGGTAAAACACATGATAGCAGGATAAAACACATGATAGCAGGATAAAACACATGATAGCAGGATAAAACACATGATAGCAGGATAAAACACACAAGGTAATCAGTGATTACTTTATCTTTTGTGTATAGTTCAGGTGTCTTCCAGTTATGTTCTTGAAGTTGTGTTGATAAAGTCACTGGATGATGCAACGTCTACAATAAAGATACCCAGATGTTGTACATGTGTCTAATACTTCAACACGAGCAGTAATTAAAGCCAGGGTTGAAAGAGAAGTTTTCGTCTTTTTATTTAATTGAACGCTAAACTCGTTAGGGCTTTTCAGCTCAAAGACTGGCGGAGGCTCGATCCTCTGATCGTTAAACGCGGCATTGTCACTCACCAGTAAGGCTTAGGTTTCCATCACCTTATGAATGAAATAAAATATATAGTCAAATCGAGAAGAAAAATGACGAATAGCTTAGTGGTAGATATGTAACGAGACACTTGATTATGACCGACAAGTTCACATGAACGAAACGTTTCGCCTCGTCAGTAAATATCCTATTACTACATGTGTGCCTACATATGTGCCCAAGACTGCTCAACAGCCTCCCACCAGCAATAAGGGGCATTACCGGTAGACCCCTGGTTGTCTTCAACAGGGAGCTGGACAGATACCTAAAGACGGTGCCGGATCAGCCGGGCTGTGGTTCATACGTTGGATTACGTGCGGCCAGCAGTAACAGCCTCGTTGATCAGGCCCTGATCCACCGGGAGGCCTGGCCATGGACCCTGCCGCGGGGGCGTTGATCCCCGGAATACCCTTCAGGTAGACTCCAGGTAATACACTTGTCGGTATTTGATACCATCGTTCACCTCAGGTATTCGACTCATTGCCGACAGAACCCTTATTCAATCCCAGGATGAGTGGAAACTAAATGCCAGGTCTCATTACAGCTACTGCTAGATGCTAGTCGATTGTTGAGGGTCGTATCCTGATGGATTACCAAGGGATTCCAACGGAAATAAACCAAACACTGCTTTGAGTTATCCAGGGTCAATAAACGCAAGTCGTCACTGTCGTCTTCTGTCTCCCCTCACAACCATAAGCTACAAACACGATGACGACTGAGAACTGATGACGTTGCCGTGAACCACAGCCAAAACACAACCATCAGGACTTGGCTAAGCCAGCAGGCCGGCTACTGCAATATTTCAAGTAAGCAACCTTCTCGCAAGAGTGATTCGGAATAAAATTGATATAGTTTCTTCTCTATACATTTAGTTCCTGTATACGATGTCTGGTTACTAGATACATAATAACAAAGGTTGGAGAATATATGAGCCAGTAACACGGATACATAACTGAAGATACTGTAGAGTAACCATTTGGAGGAGTGGTCTTGGACCGGGGCCCCGGGGTGGTGACCCCCGGAAGCGACTACAGTTACCCTAAATGTAACAGGTCTCTATTATAGGGATTTTGATGGTGATTTATTCGTCAAGAAACATGACAAATGCCCCCTGACACTAGTTTTAGCCAGATGGACTAGTTAAGCATCCGCCGGTCTTCTGGCGCTAGGAGTAACACACTGCTTAACAGTGAAACACATTCTAGTAGTTAGCAGCACCATGACTATATTCAAGAACCTAGATCAGGAGGATTAGGGAGGCCAACAAGTGCCGTGGGCAATAACCTTGAGACTAATAATGTTAGATAGCTGGGTGTCAGACTCCCACATAGAACCCACAATACACACACCTCCTCAGTTCACTAAAATTTCTTAAGCAATCCGAACACACAGGCTTAAATACATTGTTATTATTATAATCATGGGGAAGCTCTAAACCCGTAGGATTTGGCTGAAATACAAATAGAAATACGTATTAAACACATGTCAAAAAAGGCCTTGACATGTGTTTTTCTCTTGACACCTGTTGGTGTCAAGAGAAAAAAATCACAAGACACGGACCTAGGCTCGGTAGCCGCTGACCATACTGCGAGTCACAGGAGCAGCGACCTTGACATGTGTTTTTCTCTTGACACCTGTTGGTGTCAAGAGAAAAAAATCACAAGACACGGACCTAGGCTCGGTAGCCGTTGACCATACTGCGAGTCACAGGAGCAGCGACTACTGACTTGTTTGTACTGGACTTTGTAGTCCATTTTACAAGTGACCTGATGCAATCAGTCCATCAGTCTTGATTGATTACATCGACTCCAGGCTGAGAGACTGATTACCTGAAACCTCTTCTGATCTTCACTATTCTTCTGTATACTGGACTGATGAAGCCACTGTGTGGCGAAACGTTTCTACAATAAAGATACTCAAGTGTTGCACATGTGTCTAATTGATCAACTTGTCGGTTCTCTGAACCATGTATCAACATTACATTAGTTTAGTATAACAGTATCATGGAACGACAGTACTAAAGGTGTACTACACAGCACAGGTGTATCAGAGTGGTGTACCACACCACACTCGCATCACGTAACAGACTAGAAAAAAAAGAGACATCAAAAGTACAGTGAACTATGTATACCAGGGACGCTTCTAGCCACTTTAAGCCAGCTCTTTTAAAGCAACATGTTACATGATGCAGAACACGAGATAGAAAAATCATTAACACAGTTCTATATATGAAGATCACCCTTGTTTACTAAGCTACACATTCAAGTATCACATTTGTGGAGATTATTTTATCAAATTTTGAGCAGCACATTGATGGAGGAGATAACCTCAATGTCTACCAACGAGGGTGGTAGACGTGCTTCTACCCTCCAGTGTC
Source organism: Cherax quadricarinatus (assembly GCF_038502225.1). Taxonomy (NCBI): domain Eukaryota; kingdom Metazoa; phylum Arthropoda; class Malacostraca; order Decapoda; family Parastacidae; genus Cherax; species Cherax quadricarinatus. The sequence goes on from NW_027195799.1 coordinate 85,041, forward strand.
CAGGGACAGGGTGGTAGACGTGCTCCTACCCTCCCGTATCCAGGGACAGGGTGGTAGACGTGCTCCTACCCTCCCGTATCCAGGGACAGGGTGGCAGACATGCTCCTACCCTCCCGTATCCAGGGACAGGGTGGTAGACGTGCTCCTACCCTCCCGTGTCCAGGGACAGGGTGGCAGACATGCTCCTACCCTCCCGTATCCAGGGACAGGGTGGTAGACATGCTCCTACCCTCCCGTGTCCAGGGACAGGGTGGTAGACGTGCTCCTACCTTCCCGTGTCCAGGGACAGGGTAGTAGTCGTGTAGTGCCCAGGGACAGAGTGGTAGCTGTGTCTAGGGACAGGATGGTAGATGTGTCCAGGGACAGAGGGTGGTAGATGTGTCCAGGGACAGAGGGTGGCAGATGTGTCCAGGGACAGAGGGTGGTAGACGTGTCCAGGGACAGATGGTAGTTGTGTCCAGGGACAGAGGGTGGTAGATGTGTCCAGGGACAGAGGGTGGTAGACGTGTCCAGGGACAGAGGGTGGTAGACGTGTCCAGGGACAGAGGGTGGTAGACGTGTCCAGGGACAGAGGGTGGTAGTGTCCAGGGACAGAGGGTGGTAGATGTGTCCAGGGACAGAGGGTGGTAGTTGTGTCCAGGGACAGAGGGTGGTAGACGTGTCCAGGGACAGAGGGTGGTAGACGTGTCCAGGGACAGAGGGTGGTAGTTGTGTCCAGGGACAGAGGGTGGTAGACGTGTCCAGGGACAGAGGGTGGTAGACGTGTCCAGGGACAGAGGGTGGTAGACGTGTCCAGGAACAGAGGGTGGTAGACGTGTCCAGGAACAGAGGGTGGTAGACGTGTCCAGGAACAGAGGGTGGTAGACGTGTCCAGGAACAGAGGGTGGTAGACGTGTCCAGGGACAGAGGGTGGTAGACGTGTCCAGGGACAGAGGGTGGTAGACGTGTCCAGGGACAGAGGGTGGTAGACGTGTCCAGGGACAGAGGGTGGTAGACGTGTCCAGGGACAGAGGGTGGTAGACGTGTCCAGGGACAGAGGGTGGTAGACGTGTCCAGGGACAGAGGGTGGTAGACGTGTCCAGGGACAGAGGGTGGTAGACGTGTCCAGGAACAGAGGGTGGTAGACGATATATCATGTCCAGGGACTTGGAGGGTGGTAGACGTGTCCAGGGACAGAGGGGGCCATTGGTAGACGTGTCCAGGGACAGAGGGGGTGGTAGACGTGTCCAGTGGGACAGAGGGTGGTAGACGTGTCCGGACAGAGGGTGGTGACGTGCCAGGTAACAGAGGGTGGTAGACGTGTCCAGGAACAGAGGGTGGTAGACCGGGTCGCGGGGACAGTTGGTGGTAGACGTGTCCAGGTAAGGGTCCAGGTGACGTGTCCAGGGACAGAGGGTGGTAGACGTGTCCAGGGACAGAGGGTGGTAGATGTGTCCAGGGACACAGGGTTGTAGACCTGCTCCCACCCCCCACAGTCACTAGATCTATTTTCTAAAACATTTAATATGATGCGAAATCCCCGACATATCACCAGAACTAATATACTTACGTCAGTTAACGTTAGGTTATTTTAACGGGCATTTAAGTATATTTTACCTCCAATAACCAGACAATATTGACCTGGAGGGTTGACGGGACAATGTACACAAACATTAGGAGTCCGGAAAGAAAGTCACAGGGAAAAAAAAGTTACAGAAAATAAGTCACAATTTTGGGCTAGGATAAAGTCATATTTAAATACCATAGGTTAGGTTACGCTGTGACTTTGTGACTTTTTCTATGACCTTTTTTTCCTGGATCCCACCACAATACACCCTCAGCGTTTAGGTCGTTACAAACCCGCCATTTTCTTAACATTTCCTGTAAATTTACAAATGCTTGTTAGGATAAGTTACAAAACGTATGAAAACGCATATGTAACAAATATACAGATAAAAAAAGAAAGCGATACGTTAAGATAACTAGGTGAACGTCATCAGCATTACCATATACGAGTATCAGATAAACTAAATGCCATCTCATTACATATAGGACTTACATAGCGCATACCCTTATACTGCCATTATCTTTTTTTTAGAATATAGTAGCCTACTATGATGGTTTCATAAGCAAACTGAATGAACATAATTTGCTGATTAATATATATATATATATATATATATATATATATATATATATATATATATATATATATATATATTATATAGATAGATAAATAAATAGATCAGTAATATGCCAAATAATACGAATATTTATCACCATCATGCAATTAGCCACGATTATTTTTTATATATTTCATTAGGGAGAATGGCGAGTAATAAAAATTCCCGCTACATACTAATTAATATGAGGACCTTAACTAAAACATAGTGGACGACCACTACATACAGAGAACAACTGGTTTACCAATCACCACCTCTGTTACAACACTGGTCATTCATAACCAGTGTCTCTACTACT